>NC_044043.1:83604682-83865528 GCF_901765095.1 Microcaecilia unicolor | reverse complement strand
TGTCTCATAGCAAGAAAGCTTTTCTTCTATCTTAGGTGGTTTTAGTAACATCGGGATACAGCCATACTTTTTGGCAAAAAAAAACCAAGTCTTAACATTCTGAAAATAGAATCTCATCACATTGTTAAGATCTTGCTCGATTCCAGTTCTTTTCTTCCTCCTCCCTTCCGCTGAGACCTAATTTACATTTTTCATGCCTCTCTGAGGACTCCATTCATGGGCTTACTCCCCAGACTGCCCTCTATCCATTTTGCCTCTTTTGAAGTGGCTTGGAATAGCCTAATGGTTAGACCAGTGGATTGAGGATCAGAGATGCCAAGGTTTGCACCAATGATTCTTGTGACCTTGGGCAAGTCATTTACACACATCAATGCCTCGAGTACAAACTTCGGCCCCTATTTACTAAACTACAGTAAAAGAGGCATTTGTACACTACATTGCCACAGGAATATTTACCAAAGAATTCACTAACCTGTGGTCCTTAGTGTGAAGAGAAAGTAAGCCTGTTCTGTTTCTTGTGTGATGTGAAGCTGTATTCAAACCTGTTATCTGTGACTTTTTATTTTAATGAAAAGTTAATCATTAGTGTAGCCAGAGGTGAATTTTTGATTGGGCCCAGGGGTGGACTGGGAGGGTCCATGCATTTCCTCCCCCCAGCTTCCCACCCCCAGCATTAAAAATACCTTGGCTGGCAGGGAATTCCCAAGCTCTACCAGCTGTGCCCTCTGAAGACATTTTCCACTGGAATCCTCAGGAGCCTTGTGAACACTGGGGAAGTGGGTGGTGTGCTTCCATCTGCTGATCCTGCACTCCCCCCCCCCCCCCCCGTGCATGCTCAGTTCATGCGCATGAATTGGCGGATGGAAATGCGCTGCTGATTTCCCTAGTGTTGCCAAGACCTGGGGCTTCTGGCAGGGGATGTCTTCAGTTGGCAGGGCTTGGGGATCCCTGCCAGCTACACTGAGGGTGTGTTGCCACTGCTGGGTGGGCCTGAACCCAAAGTGGGTGGGCCCTTGCTCATCTAGGTCTATTCTTGGCACTGTTTTCTTCAAAGATAGTGATGTTCCAAATTAAATATCTCCTTGAACTGGAAATAGTACTCCTTGGCCCTGAACTGAACAGTTCCTTGCCTCCATCTTGAAAATTTTTTCCACGTTGTTCAGAAAATTCTTGGAGCTAAGGGGCCCTTTTACTAAGCTGCGGTGACCTTTTGCTACCGGCGGTGACCATTTTTCCTGCGTGCCTTTTTTACCGCAGCAAGTGAAATTCGGTTGGTCTCTATCTACCTTGTGTTGATATTGGTATGGCCTAGATTCTCTTAAAGCACAATTCACCATGTATAAATAACAATCATTGCTTGTTTAATTTGGCATCTCTGAAAGCCAGTATCTTAAGAAACTTATTTCACTAGGTTGAAGTGTTTATCAACCATATCTTCTTGTGCAGTCTCTCCAGCGGACCAGTAGTCTTCCTGGACTGTTTACCTGAAGTATTATTTCCTATAGAGATTAATGGCCCTCCAGTCATTCAACAGGGCTTCTATAGAGCTTAAGTGTCCCTGACAGCACGATAGAGAAAAGTTTCTTTCCGAAGATGAATGTCAACAGAAAGCCGCAAATTGTCAGCGGAGTCAAGGAACTTGCACTGAATCTTTGTCATGAATCATATTTCTAGGGAATTTATGAGAGTCTATTTTTATTCTAAGGAAAACAAGAAAAAAAAAAGCCCTTTTGAGAACAGGATCCACATTCACTATTCATTACTCAAGTGCTGCATTCCATACAGATTGCATAGTCAACAGGTTCTTAGCATTAATGGTTTAAACGACGGACGTGCTGTCCTGGAAACGGTTCTTCTCCTTATATTTCAGAAGGATATATTGCGGATTAAATAGTATGACAGTCACAGAGTTTGTGCTTCATTTTTTGGAAAAAAACTCTTGCAATGTGAGCACACCCACGTAAAGTTAATTCTGAGTAAACATCCAGATTTGATTTTACTCCTTTCTTTTATACCATAAATGTTTCGATTGTACGAGAGATGCTTGAATGCAGAGGGTGTGGTAGAGGGGAAACTGCTTCCAGAAAGAAAAGGTTGTAGTAAGTTATAGAAACATCCCAAGTAGCATTACTTTAGGATTTCTCAGCAAAGAATTTCTCAGGATAACACTACAATTGTTTCTTGTACGTGTGGAGGAGAATTTTGTACCAGTAGGAACCTAGAGAGCGTATTTGATAAAGGAAAGCAGATGCTTACTTTATAGAATACTAGTAAAAGAGGCCCGTTTCCAACAGAAAGGAAACGGGCGCTAGCAAGGTTCCAGGGCCCCTTCCCTCTCTCCCTCCGTCCTCAGTGTCAGGGTTGCCAGGTGGAAAATATTTTTCCAGCCTAAAGGAGCCCAAAATCCAGCCCAAAACCCGCCCAAACTCAAACCCCGCCCCTGACACCCCCGCCCCCGCGTCATCACCCCGCCCCCGCCCCCGCCATCAACCCCGCCCCCACCGTCATCGGCCCCGCCTTCCCCGTCACTAACCCCGCCTTCCCCGTCACTAACCCGCCTCCCACGTCACTAACTCCGCCTCCCACGTCACTAACCCCGCCCAAAAACGTCACTAACCCCGCCCACCGCGGCCGAAAAAGCCACCTAAAAAAACCGCCCGAAGCACAAAAACCAGCCCAAAAAACCGCAACCCGCCGCGGGCAAAAATTTCCCGCGGCGGGTCGCGGAAAACCGCCCAATTGGGCGGTAAAACCGCCCACCTGGCAACACTGCTCAGTGTTCCAGACGCCCCTCCCCCCCTAAACCTCCCTCCCTCCCCTCTCCTCCACACCCCTCCCTCCCCCTCTCCTGCTATTCGAGTTCCAGGACCCGCCCCTTCCCTTCCAGTTCCAGGACCCCCCTCCCCCCCTCTGTCGTTTCAGGACCCCCCTCCCCCCTCTGCCCCTCCCCTTCGTAAGAGCCGGCTGTTGTTTAAAAGTTTTTACCTCCTGCACGCACGGACGCCGCTTCAGACAACCTTTGCTTTCGTTTCTGTTTCAGCTGTTCCTGTGGTCCCGCCCCTCATTTCTTGTTTGCGGAAGGGCGGGATCACAGGAACAGCTGAAACAGAACTGAAAGCAAAGGCAGTGTGAAGCGGCGTCCGTGCGTGCAGGCTTCACTGTTGGTGGTGGACCACAGAGCAGGAGGTAACGTTTTTGGGGAGGAAATCAGAGGGGGGGGGGCGTCGGACTGGAGCTTCCGGTGGCTGCTGCTGGGTTCTCTTCCCATTGGTCCGCCCTGGGGATGACGTCATAGGGCGGACCAATGGGAACTGTGCTACGAACCCAGGCATCCAGACGGATGTGCAGAGCTGCAAATTTATTATATAGGACTAGTGTAACAAGTAAAATATATGCTTACAATTTAGGCATCAGTTGCAGAGCTGGGATAAATGCTTGCTCTAAATTGTTTATTTTTCTATAATTTTTTAATACATTTTTACATTTACATTACAAACAAATGCATGGGCAATATCTGTAAATTCAAATAAGAAAATAAACAGATACAAACAAGGAAATTGTTCCCCATTAATTTTGCCCACAATACAGTTGGATCCAGATACTAGGCAAAAAGAAAGGAAAACACATATGTATCATTAGAGCATTTGGTAGCAAAACAATACTCGCAGCCGATAAAACAGCATTTTAACTAATGGGCATAACCAAGGGAACCCTAATACTTGAATATCTAGAAAATCAAGGACACAGAAATAATTTGAGGTTTTTAAATTTTCCCAAATCACCTTTAATACCTGCATTGGAAATGCTTAAAAAATATTTTGGAGAAATATTGTGAATACCGGTGGAGGGTTTTTCGCCTATAGTTAGAGCCCAATATATAACAAGGACCTCAAGATCTTCTAGCGTGCAACCTCAGCCTGTGTCTGATTTAAACTTGACTTCCTCCAGTAGAAATCTTTTTGGCATAATTATGGTTTTATAGGCTGTAAAGATCTGAAAGGTCCATCCAGTCTGCCCATCTGTCACACTCATTATTAATTCTTGATTAAATCAACAACGAATGTGATGTAAAATACGTGATCATGGTCCCTCTTTGGCGTTTCTGGGACATAGTCTGTGGTAGAAGTCCACCCAGCCCTGTCCTTGCGTTCCAGCTACTGGAGTTGCTATTGAAGCCCTCTTCAGCCTATCTATCTTGTCATTTGAGGGACACAGATCTGTTCAAGCCACTGAAGGTGCTGTCAAAACCCTTTCCAGCCCACCCTAATCTGGATTGCCATATATAGGACACAGACTTTACAAGTCTGCCCGGAACTGACTGGTTCTCCCGTCGCCCTCCCAGGCCTACCCAAGTACACCTTGGTGGTCTAGTGGCCTCTTCAGAAGCAGGAAAGACCCCTACTCTTTTCTGCCTGCTGCTGCTTCCGCTGCTCTTTGGCTCATACCACCGCTTTTTCAAAATGGCTGCCGAGACTTCAAGAGGCAATCTCGTGAAACTGCTGAAGTCTTGGCAGCCATTTGGAAAAAGTGGTGGCACCAGCCCAGACCAGCAGCAGCGGGCAGGAAAGAGTTGGATTCTTTCCTGCCCTGAAGAGGTACTCCCATGCAGCTCCTACCACCAAATACCGAAATGGATACTACACAATGCTTCCGCTGAATGAATCTTTTATGTGGACCTTCCACATGAACCTTATCTTACCACAACATCACTTTGTATTTGTTTACACCGGAGTCACCAAACACCTCTCCGGTACTAGGTAAGCCACATTGAGCCTGCAAATAGGTGGGAAAATGTGGGATACAAATGTAACAAATAAATAAATACCTCATGGGTGAGTGCAGGGGGTGGGGGGCTGAAAAAAAATATTGATGGTCTATGGGTGCAGGCAGGGAGGGAGCTGTAAAAACAATTGGGTGCTATATGTGAGTGAGTGGGTAGAGGGAGGGGACTGTAGAAAAAAAGTGGATGTTATATGTGGGTAGGTGGGTTGGAGGGGGCTGTAAAGGTGGATGCTATATGTGGGTGCATGAAGAGGGCTGTTCACGCTTTCCCAAAATACTAGGACTAGGGGGCATGCGATGAAGCTACAATGTAGTAAATTTAAAACGAATCGGAGAAAATGTTTCTTCACTCAACGTGTAATTAAACTCTGGAATTCGTTGCCAGAGAATGTGGTAAAGGCGGTTAGCTTAGCGGAGTTTTAAAAAGGTTTGGACGGCTTCCTAAAGGAAAAGTCCATAGACCGTTATTAAATGGACTTGGGGAAAATCCACTATTTCTGGGATAAGCAGTATAAAATGTTTTGTACTTTTTGGGATCTTGTGACCTGGATTGGCCACTGTTGGAAACAGGATGCTGTGTTCGATAGACCTTTGGTCATTCCCAGTATGGCAATACTTATGTACTTATGTAAAAAATATGGAAGCTGGGGTTTTGGGAGGGGGCTGGGAAAATATAGATGGCATCTGTGTACAAGGGGCTGTAATATTGGTTAAACTATGACAATCAAACATATAAACAGCGAGTGACCGAACTCACTCGCAAATACGCAGTAGAGACTTCCCTCTCTGTCCCGCCCCCGTGTCAGTACATGATGACTGGGGCGGGGCAGAGAGGGAAACTGCGCTCCCCCCCCCCCGAGTCGCCGCCGCCGCCACCCCTCCACCCGGCCCGGGCCCTCTGATCACAATTAATTCATCTTACATCGCCGCAGCACGCAGGTCAGCTGAGGTCCGGTCGGCCTTCCTTCCCTGCCTGTGTCCCGCCCTCGCCGACGGTATGTCACACGAGGGCGGGACACAGGCAGAGAAGGAAGGCCAGTCCGACGGGAGCTCAGCTGATCTGCGTGCTGCGGCGATGTAAGTTGAATTAAAAGCCAACAGAGGGCCCGGCCCGAGTGGAGGGGTGGCAACTCCGGGGAGGGGGGATACCGGTAGCGGCGACCTTGGGGGGGGGGGGGACTTGGAAAACCTCCATTCCAATAGTAGCCCGTTTTAACGGGCTCAACGGCTAGTCTTGCAGAATTTGCAAATTTTTTCCACAGAATTTTGTTTTTGTTTTTTTTTTGGCACAGGATTCTGGCAGGGGTAATAGATGTAGTTAATTGCATCGTGTTATTTGCTATGCAGTTTATACAGGTTGAAAACAATTCTTCTGCATTATTTGAATGAGAAACTGCAGGGGACATCTGTTAACGCAAGGGTTTTGCAGAGACTGTGTGTTGATTTTGGCAGTTAACTCACTGTAATTGCAATTTTACTGCATTTTAGTAAATAAAGCTCGAACAGTGATGTGTTCCAAGGAGCTTTGCCATAGAGATGAATCCTTCCATTCAGTTCCCTTCAATTTCGAAACAGGGACCCTTAGTGCTTGGCTCTTGCAGAATGTACTGGTGCTACCCCTGAGTTCCATCAGCAGCTGTTTCAACATTTTTGCAAATTCTTTCAGCTATCAAAGCAGTTTCTTTAATCTAACATTTCAAAGGCTTTTTAACTCTAAGCAGACGCTGGGTTCTGAGAAGTACAGGGCAATCGTATCGAAACCGGACTTTATGTAAGAGGCCAGGTTCATAACAGAGAAGTGTATACCTGAAGACCCTTGATCAGAGTCCTCTGTCCATGCCTCACTGTTACCCCGATGCTGAGAAACAGAAGCAGAGCCAGGCTGAAGGTGCGGAGAGCGGACTTGTGCTGGTCCGTGTTTTAAATGTGACAGATTTGTGTAAACAAATCGGCGCCAGCACCGGCAGAAGTCCATTTAGGGGAGTGGCCACTCCCCTGGCGCCCCCCCCCCAGCTACGCCTCTACTCAGAAGCAAATGCGGGCGCTAGAGGCCATTAGCGCCGGACTGGCACCCGCATTAACTAGCACAGAATGCTCAGAGGTCTGTAGCACGGGGAACGACAAGCACACCAAATATTAGCACAAATCAGGGGCTTAGCTAGGTGGGGCGATGGGGGCATGGGCCCCCCCGCCGCCACCGACCCTCCCCCGCCACTTTCGATCACCTCTCCTGCTGCCGCCGAAGTCTTCTTCAGCGTCGGTCTCTGGCACCTTCGCTGATCTGTTTCTGTGAGTCCTGACTCCTGACGTCCTGCATGCATGCAGGACGTCCGGAGTCAGGACTCGCAGAAACAGATCAGCGAAGGCGCCGGAGACCGGCGCTGAAGAAGACTTCAGCTGGCGGGGGTTGGAGACTCCTGCCAGCAAAGGTACCAGGCAGCAGAGGCAGCGGGGGGAGGGGAGGGTCGGCGGCGGCGGCAACGGGAGGGGAGATTGAAAGTGGCGGGGGAGCTGGCGGCGGCAAGTGGGGTCAAAAGTGGTGGGGGGGGTCAGCAGCTGGGGGAGGCAGGCTAAACTGTGCCCCCCACCTTGGGCTCTGGACCCCCCTCCCGCAGAGGTCTGGCTAGCCCCAGGCGCAAATAGCTAATATAGTCAAACGAGGTCATTTCCTATTCCCTTCCAGTGCTCAGAACATTGCACAAAACAAAGCTGCCTTACCGCTGCAAAAATAACGTCAGCTCGGAGCAGGGGTTAGGGTGTTTGTGCCGAGCCTTCTGCTTTACAAGCATGCACGTCTGGCTTTTGGTTTCTTGCTAAAGAGAAGATCGTCAACGGGTTCTGAGCACTGGAAACTCTTGGGCACTGTCTCATTGTTTAGAAGGCTGCAGCAAACTGTAAACAATAATCCTTGTTCTACGAACTGTAAAAATAGTTATTTTTTTCCTTGATTGGCACTAGCGGGAAGAACTTTCTGCAAAGTAATTTCAAACTCTGGCTGGACTACAGTCGCTGCGCTGGGGGAGGTGTTCCTGCACGGGCTTCCCAGGTTGACTAGGCATGCGCACAAGAGCTGTGCTTACCGCGCAGCTCTTCTACGCATGTGCCGCGGCACGTTCCCACTCCTTAAATGAAGTCCACTGCAGTGCTCCCTAGGGTGCCCGGTTGGTGTCCTGGCATGTCAGGGGGACCAGTGCACTACAAATGCTGGCTCCTCCCACGACCAAATGGCTTGGATTTGGCCGGTTTTGAGATGGCCGGCCTCGGTTTCCATTATCGACAAAAACCGAGGCCGCCCATCTCTAACTCCAGCGATCTCAACATTTTAGGAGACCATCTCTAAGGTTGACCTAAATGTTGAGATTTGGCTGACCCCGACCGTATTATCGAAACGAAAGATGGACGCCCATCTTGTTCGATTATACGGTTGGCTCCGCCCCTTCCCGGGGCCGTCCCCGGAGATGGCCGCCCTTAGAGAAGGGCGCCCCCTTTCGATTATGCCCCTCTATGCTATGTATGTTACTCCTCCTCTATTGAAAGTTCAAAATACCACTTCTGACCTCCAGCAGTTAGGGGTCAAGATGTGAAATAAATCTGAGGAGGGTCTAGAGGTTGGGGAGCACGTATTCATGGTGGGGGAGGGGTATGGAGGAAGGGGTGTGATGTTCAAGGAGAGGAGGGTCCCAAAGAATTTGGTGTGTGTATGTGTGGGGGGGGGGGAGAGGCTGATCCCCACCACCAGCTTTTTAAAAGATAACAGGCCTGATTTGGAACCCATTATCTCATTGCTGTAGCCTTGAACCTGTAATGCTCCTGGCTGCAACAACAGTAATATAGGAGCTCGTGGTGCTTTTTGTCTGCATTTTCTTTTTAAAATCACATCTCCCACAGCAGATCCTGGCAAATACACATGCGTGTTTGCATGCCCTCATAATATTTTATAAAGGGCTGTGTGTTTGGTTCAAACATGCGTGGGATAAACATAAAGGAATCCTGTTCAGAAGGAATGGATCCTCAGGAGCTTAGCCGAGATTGGGTGGCAGAGCCGGTGGTGGGAGGCGGGGCTAGTGGTTGGGAGGCGGGGATAGTGCTGGGCAGACTTATAGGGGCTGTGCCAGAGCTGGTGGTTGGGAGGCGGGGCTGGTGGTTGGGAGGCGGGGATAGTGCTGGGCAGAATTATACGGTCTGTGCCAGAGCCAGTGGTGGGAGGCAGGGATAGTGCTGGGCAGACTTATACGGTCTGTGCCAGAGCCGGTGGTGGGAGGCGGGGCTGGTGCTGGGCAGACTTATACAGTCTGTGCCAGAGCTGGTGGTGGGAGGCAGGGCTGGTGGTTGGGAGGCGGGGATAGTGCTGGGCAAACTTATACGGTCTGTGCCAGAGCCGGTGGTGGGAGGCGGGGCTGGTGGTTGGGAGGCGGGGATAGTGCTGGGCAGACTTATACAGTCTGTGCCAGAGCCAGTGTGGGAGGTGGGGCTGGTGGTTGGGAGGTGGGGATAGTGCTGGGCAGACTTATACGGTCTGTGCCAGAGCCGGTGGTTGGGAGGCAGGGCTGGTGGTTGGGAGGCGGGGATAGTGCTGGGCAAACTTATACGGTCTGTGCCAGAGCCGGTGGTGGGAGGCGGGGCTGGTTGGGAGGCGGGGATAGTGCTGGGCAGACTTATACGGTCTGTGCCAGAGCCGGTGGTGGGAGGCGGGGCTGGTGCTGGGCAGACTTATACAGTCTGTGCCAGAGCTGGTGGTGGGGCAGGGCTGGTGGTTGGGAGGCGGGGATAGTGCTGGGCAACTTATACGGTCTGTGCCAGAGCCGGTGGTGGGAGGCGGGGCTGGTGGTTGGGAGGCGGGATAGTGCTGGGCAGACTTATACGGTCTGTGCCAGAGCCAGTGGTGGGAGGCGGGGCTGGTGGTTGGGAGGCGGGGATAGTGCTGGGCAAACTTATACGGTCTGTGCCAGAGCCGGTGGTGGGAGGCGGGGCTGGTGGTTGGGAGGTGGGGATAGTGCTGGGCAGACTTATACAGTCTGAGCCCTGAAGAGGACAGGTACAAATCAAGGTAGGGTATACACAAAAAGTAGCACACATGAGTTATCTTGTTGGGCAGACTGGATGGGCCATGCAGGTCTTTTTCTGCCGTCATCTACTATGTTACTATGTTTGTAAAATCCAGGCGGAACTGAACTTGTCCTGTCCTGGATGTCTCGACTCCTCTTTTGATGTTTTATGTAAAATGGAAGAAGCCAGTTTACAAAATCATGCTTCTTTGAAAATTTTATTTTAATGTATATATTTGGATTATGCTTAGCTGTAATCATATCGGTGCTGGGAATGAAACCAACCAAGCGTACGCTGTGCTGTTACTCTAGACAATGTACTGTAGTGGCTATTTACATATTTTTAGTAGTGAAGATCAGAAAATCTCCCGAAGGTTTACAGTAAAGTCCATTTTTAAAAAGTGTGGGCTGCATGCATCCTATATTTAAGCACTTACTGGAATACTGGGAATAAATAAACCCACTCAGAAGTGACTTGTCACATTTATAGCTCAGTGTGAGAATCTTTAAACCAGTTGGATGTAAATTGGTTGAGTAAAACAACTGGAACATCCCGGGCAAGAGGGAAAGGCAGACTGTTATTTTCACAGCAGAACAGCCCTGTACTTCACAGCAAGTAATTAGAGGGACATGGAAAAGGTAACGTGTTGTAACTTTCTTTAAG
The DNA here is from genome assembly GCF_901765095.1 of Microcaecilia unicolor. Taxonomy (NCBI): domain Eukaryota; kingdom Metazoa; phylum Chordata; class Amphibia; order Gymnophiona; family Siphonopidae; genus Microcaecilia; species Microcaecilia unicolor. The sequence goes on along the minus strand of NC_044043.1, from coordinate 83,855,037 downwards.
CATATCTTTTCATCATAAGTGCTTTTCATTGGTTTGCCCCTCTGCAAGGAGGTAAAAAAGACAATTTCAGAGAGGCGTGGGTGCATTGGCAGTAGCCTGACTAAGCTTTATTGGGCTGATGTAGGCCGTAGCTTGACATGGATCCTGGGTAATTTTTCATCGCAGACCTGATCCAGCCTGGACTCGCATTCACCTGGCTCATCTGTTTTGCCGTCTTGTGGTGATGTTCGTCAGTGTTTTGGCGACGTACATTCGAGTCAAGTTTATATTTGAATTGTGATTCCATTCTGATATGCAGTTCTGAGGAACAGTTTTGCTTCCTGAAATCGCCATAGATATATATTACAGGGACTCCTGAGGCAGGCCTGAGCGGCCGAAACACACGACTCATGTCGAGTCCAGGTTTTAGCAATAACCTTTTGATGTGAACTCGTTGAGTCCATTAGAGGTTTTTTTTGTCGTCATCCTTCTTGCCTCCTTCATTGTGCTTGTTTGCTTTGCTTGACCACTGCGGAGGTCTTTTGTTCTTCTGTATTTGTCGCTTCATCTGTTTTTTTTTCAGTTGTATTGTGAATTTTAAATCCAAATTACCAATGATTTTCCTTTTTGAGAGGCAGAGGAAGAGCAGGAAGATTTCTTCTGATCTAGTTGGGCAGCCCTTCCAACTAATATCTTTGGCCATAATCAACAAGTGCCTCGATTTTTAAGGTACTATCTAAGGGCCCCTTTTACAAAGTGGCAGTAAGCCCAGCCCGGGCTTACTGCTTGCTAAAAGGAAGTACCGCCAAGCTATTGCAGCAGCCCGGTAGTACTTCCCACCCCCAACGTGCCATCATATCCGGCGCTACAAATCAGCCCTGAAGGAAGCTATTCCAGGCACACGATGCAGCACGATAAAAGGACTGGAGTCTAAAGTTGGGAGTAGAGAGGAGAAGGTCACAGATAAGAGACCTGATAAATGGAGTTCCTTGGGAGATGTAAGAGAGGAGCGATACTGAGAAGCTATAAAAGGAAATAAACCTTAACCAAAGAAGTACTTGTTTTATAGAAATCTTTAGTGTACTGTGGGTTAACATTCGTGCACCCATTGTGCACCTCCATGTCTGGAACCCTAGTGTATAGGAGCATATGTGAACAGTTATATGTGCATATGCCAGGATAGAAACAGAGAAAAATGTAGGCAGATAAAGACCACATGGCCTATCCAGTCTGGCCATCCATGTCATCTACTGTCGCTATCACTCCTCAGAGACCCTATGTACATGTCTCAAGCTCTCTTGAATTCAGATACTGTTTTCATCTCCTCCACTTCCACCGGGAGGCTGTTCCATGAATTCACCACTTTTTCCGTGAAGAAGTATTTCCTCAGTTTACTACTGAATCTATCCCCTTTCACCTTCATCCTATGCCTCCTCGTTCCAGCTTTCTTTCAATTGAAGAGACCGGCCTCTTGTGCATTTATGCCACATAAGTATGTAAATGTCTGTATCATACCTCCCCTCTCCCACCTTTCTTCCAAAGTATACATATTGAGATCTTTAAGTCTGCCCTCGTATGCTTTTATAAGGCGAGAGAGGGGAGATATGATACGAGACCTGTGTGGCATAAATGCACAGGAGGGAGTCTCTTTCAACTGAAAGGAAGCTCTAGAACGAAGGAGCCTAGTATGAAGGTGGAAGAGGAGAGACTCGGAAATAACCTGAGGAAATACTTCTTCCCGGAAAAGGTGGTGAATTTTGGAACAGCCTCCCGGTGGAAGCGGTGAAGATGAAAGCAGGATACCGCCTAAGTGCTGTTTTGGGAAACACCCACTTAACTTGCGTAGCGCATATTTGCAAGAAGGGCATACATCATGGAGGAGCATTGTCAGGAGAGAGGCAGAGCTCCCACTTACATGCGTAACTTGAAGAATGCTGTAAATTATGTGCATCCTGCTCACACTTACCTCCCCCCCCCCCCACACACACTTATATTCCTTTATAGTCTATGCATTTAGGCACAAGTACATATCCAGAAATACATTCATAATTTTATTTATTTATTTTGCACATTTATATCCCACGTTTTTCCCACAGTTTCGTAGGCTCAAAGTGGCTTACAATGTACTGATAGGCTATCGCCAGATCAGTGGTGATACGGTTACAATTAAATTACATAGAATAGAAGAAACAGGGAAAGAAGCAAAAACAATTGGGAAAGGATAATAGAGTCTAAAATGGTCCGTAGATATGTTGGTAGGAAGGACTTCAGGTAATATATTGAATCCTTGGAGTAGGCTGAACCTCTTTGGGCTGGAAGAGATGTAAATGGACCGGACACACCAAGATGACCGTGCATGATGGAAATGGAGTTGGAATCTGCTCCTTTATCCGTCCACTCCTGCTCCCATGGCATCTGGCACAACGACCCGCTCACTCCCTGACATCTTCAACGATAAACAGCTGAATGAAAAGTGGAAGCCAACAAACTGTCAAATCAGGCCGTTTTCGCAGTTGGAATCGGCAGGACAATGCATAGTAATCTATAAGTTATAGACTAGATTCAGTAAATGGCACACAGAAGCTTAGCGGAGATTGGGGGCGGAGCCGGTGGGGGGGGGGGGCTGGTGGTTGGGAGGCGGGGCTAGTGCTGGGCAGACTTCTACGGTCTGTGCCCTAAAAATGGCAGATACAAATCAAAGTCAGGTATACACATAAAGTAGCACATATGAGTTTATCTTGTTGGGCAGACTAGATGGACTGTGCAGGTCTTTCTCTGCCGTCATCTACTATTGTTAGATTTGGGCACCGAGAAAAATGTGCACTGAGCGCTATTCTAGAAATGGCGCTACAAGTTATGCACCATTTATATAGTGCATAGCACTGGGATCTGCTCCCAACTTTGGGCGTGAGGATTTACGCCAGCTGAAACTGCGCAAATTAGGCACAGACCGCTCAAATTCTGTAATACCTTGTGCATCTTTAGTGAATGCCCCTGAGTTGCCCATGCCCTTCCCGGCTGTGCCCCATTTTAAGTTACACGCTAAAAAATTTGTACACGCATCTTTATAGAACAGTGCTTAGCAAGGTGCATGCGTAAATCCAAATTGTTGTCAGTTTAAGGCCTATAATTGATAGCGCTCAGTTATTGGCGCTAATTGGCTCGGTACTCAAATTGCATGTGCAAATTGGGCGCACATTCAAATTTTGCATGTACAATTTTGAGCGCTATATATATAGAATCCGGGATCATGTGTGTAAGTGTGCACCCCCCCCCCCTCCCACTCCATCCAGATTCCACCCATGTGAATACCTGTTTGCAAACTACACCCCATCGAAGATATGCATGTAGTTACAGAATATAACGACCCTGGATTTTTGGCACACATCCCCTGTATCGGCTGATATTCGAGTCGTGTGTTGCCTATTTTATTTATTTATTTATTTATTTCATTTGTATCCCACATTTTCCCCACCTATTTGCAGGCTCAGTGTGGCTTACGTGGTACCGCAACGGCGTTCGCCAGCTGCGGTATGAACAAATACAGGTGCTATTGTGGTAAAAGAAGGTTCATGTTGGTAGATACAGTGGGGGAAGTTAGGGAGGGGGATGTGGGTTAAGGTACGTCCATTTGGCATGTAAATGTCAGCGCATTCTTTATACAATTATCCTATAATAGACAATATGCAAGAACCATAAGAAAGCATAAATCAGAAAGGCTTGGGATTATTTGCATTGATGAAGCCGGTGCATAATTCTATATAATATTTTACTGGCTTCAGCATTTTGTGCCTTGCTTTTGAGTTTCTTTCGTTTTAAAACCCCCTCTGATCTTTGTCCTTCTAGTTTCTCACAGCCCTTGTTTTTTTCTTTTTCTTTTCTACTTCCCTTGTGCATGCAAATGCACGTACCTTTCCTTCCTCGTCTTTGAACATCGAATCATATTGCAGGGCAAGTAAACGTTCGCCATGTTGAACAGATGCCTGTGTTCTCAGGGCATCTGCTTGCCTGCATTACATTTTAATTTGGTTCTGAATGAATATCTGAGGGTGGCTAATGCATTAGTGATTTTTGAAGCGTTCCTGCTGTTGAGCTCAACAAACATGCTGCTTGCGTGGACGTCTCTGTTTCTCTTGGAAACTTTTTCATCTTTCCTTTGCGTTCTCGTATAGTGATGGAGGAACTAAGTACTCCATGACTGGGATTGTCATAACCAGTGCATTTTTTTCTAGCAAAAAAGGTTCCGGTACGCAAATGCCAGGGCCACCCTTCAGGGTCGGGGTGATCACTGAGAGACCCACCCCACCATAAACAGGCCCCCTGCAACCAGTCACAGAGTCTATGGCAAGGCAGAATTGGTGTGTAGAGCCTGAGCTCGTTCATTAAAACTTGGGGTCCATGGGTCAATTTTAGCAGACAATGGAAAAGGTGCCGGTACTCAGTACCCCCAAGTACCCCCTCAAAAAAAGCCCTGCTTTTATCACATGTAGCAGTGATTTTGATTTCTACAGGCATTTCTTTTTCATTTAGGGGGCTTATCAACATGAGCTATTGTTAAGACATGTTATTTTACTGTTAACTTGTAATTAGCTTGATTGTTCTATACTTGGCTCACTTTTGATAATGTGATGTCATAATGCCTCATTCCACCAATGGCTAACAGCCAACCTCATCAGTGATGTCACAAAGGCCTGATCACCCACACGTGGGTCCCTTTATCCAGTGCGTTTGTTCTAGCAAATGAGTGCCGGTATTCAAATGCTAGGCCAGCCTTCAGGAGTGGGGTAATCACTGAGGGACCCCACCCCATAATAGCCAGGCCCCCTGCAACCAGTCACAGAATCTATGACAAGGCAGAATTGGTGTGTAGAGCCTGAGCTCGTTCATTAAAACTTGGGGTCCATGGGTCAATTTTAGCAGACAATGGAAAAGGGGCCGGTACTCGGTACCCCCTCAAAAAAAAGCCCTGGTCATAACTATCTAGTTATGGGCATAGGAGGGAATTCAATAAGTGGCACCAAAAAACTTAAGCATCAAGGGGGAGATTCTATATATGACGCTTGGAAAATCCGCATGAAAATCATTTTCACCTAAGCGTATTATATATAATATTTAGATGTGGTATATAGAATATGCTTAGTTGGTGTCCCAGCGCCTAAAACTATGCTCATCTATTTACACCAATGAAAATGTGGCGTAAATCTGCACGTAGATTTAGGTGGACTGGGCCATATTCTATAACAATGCGCCTAAATTTGGGAACGCCCATGAAATGCCCATTTCTCCACCCATAGCCATGCCCAGTGCATTTTTACTAGCAAAAAAGGTGCCGGTACTCAACTGCCAGGCCACCCTTCAACCAGTCACGGAATCTATGACGAGGCAGAACTGGTGTGGAGAGCCTGAGCTCTTTCATTAAAACTTGAGGACCATGGGTCAATTTTAGCGGAAAAGGTGCCGGTACTCAGTACCCCCTCAAAAAAAGCCCTGGCCATGCCCCTTTTGAACTGCACACTTTAGAATTTAGGCGCAGTTCATTACAGCATACACTTGGCAAGTTATGCATGTAAATTCTAATTATTGCTCATTATTGCTTAAGTGCTTAACAATGGTAATTGGCTTGATAAGCTAATTGAATTACTCACATTGTTATGGAATACACTTAGATTTAGGCCAGGGGCGTAGCCAGACCGGCGGGAGGGGGGGTTCAGAGCCCAAGGTGAGGGGCACATTTTAGCCCCCTCTAGCGCCACCGACCCCCCCCCTGCCACTTTTGACCCCCCCCCCCACCGCCCCAACCCCCGCCAGCCGAAGTCCCCTTCAGCACCAGTCTACGAGTCCGGTGCGTTCGCTGATCTGGATTCTGTTTCTCTGAGTCCTGACGTCCTGCACGTTCGTCAGGACTCACAGAAACAGAATCCAGGTCAGCCACACGCTGTAGACTGCTGCTGAGAGGACTTTGGCTGGCGGGGGTTGGGGACCCCCACCAGCAAAGGTACCTGACGGCGGTGGCGGGAGGGGGGGGAGTGGCTAAATCTGCGGGGTCCCATGCCCCCGTAGCCCCCACCTAGCTACGCCCCTGATTTAGGCACAGAATGCTAGGCATGGCACACAGAATCCGGCAGTAAGGTCTATTCTTTAAAGGGAGCTCTCTTTAAAGAATAGCATTTGGTGTGGATCCGTCACCTAATGTTTGGGTGCCATACTTACGCCTGCTGGAAGCAGGGGTAAATGCCGGCGTCCAACTTAGGCATGCTTCGGGCAAAGTTTGTAAATCCGCATGTAGCCCCTGGCCATGCCCTCTTTTTTCAGATACCCGTGATTGGAGTTAGGCACTGTGTTTTATAGAGTAGAATTTGTAAGACTACCAATTAACATCAGCAATTGGTTGTTACTCAATTATTGATGTTTTTGAGCTCATTAGTCCATTTATTTACGTGCCCATCTCCGATGTACGCCCAAAACTGGGCACTGAAATTTGAACATGATATACAGAATCTGGAGGGTCTTGTATGGATCTAGGCAGTTGTCAGTTGTCTAGTACTGAATTACATATATTTATTACTTTGTTTATTTGTTATCTGGCTTCTGGCTCAAATACTTGACCAGTCTATAAACTTGTCCATTAAATGCTTAATTGAACGGAACATCTTTGGAGGTGTGGATGCCAATAGCAAGGACTTTCTTTATCGTTAAGGAAAAAGGAGCCACTTCAGCAAAATTACCAACCACATTCAAACTACACTGCCAAGTCATTTCATGAGTACCTACAAACAAATTCTTTCTTCCCGGTGGAGCAAAAGGGAAACTGCAGGAATTCAAGAGGACCAGAGGATTAATAACTTATTGGCAAAGATGATCCTGAAAAATTGCAAAGAAAAAAACAAACTTGAATGTGACATGGATTGATTACAGAAAAGGTTTCAATTCTTTACCACATACCTGGATCATGCAATGCACTGAGGGTCCTTTTTTCAAAGGCACTCTGAAAAATGGCTTGTGGTACCCTAGGCATGGGTTTTGGGCGCGCGTTGATCCATTTCTTAGCGCGCCTGTAAAAAGGCCTTTTTTTGCTGAAAATGAATGCGTGGCAAAATCAAAATTGCTTCGCGTCCATTTTGGGTCTGAGACCTTCCTGTCAGCTGTTGACCTAGCGGTAAAGAATCCGGGCAGTAATGACTTACGTGCGTCAAATGCCATCCATTACGCGCGGCTGAAAATAAAAAATATTTTTCAGACCTGCGAATTGGACGCACACCAAAAATGAAATTACCGCAAGAGCCACGTGGTAGTCAGGTGGTATAACTCCATTTTGGCACACGTTGGGCGTGCGTAGACGCTTACGCAGCTTAGTAAAAGGGCCCCAAAGTTTGTATACAAAACCTTTGCAACGGTAGGAGAGCACGTTATAATGCCTTTGTTTTGCTCTATTGTGTGACTGCACCTTGAATACTGTGTGCAATTCTAGTCACCGCATCTCAAAAAAGATATAATGGAATTAGAAAGGTACAGAGAAGGGAAATGAAATGATATAGGGCGACTTCCTTTTGAGTAAAGTGGCTAGGGCTCTTCGGTTTGGAGAAAAGATGGCTGAGGGAGATATGATAGAGGTCTATAAAATAATGAGTGGAGTGGAACGGGTAGACGTGAATCGCTTGTTTACTCTTTCCAAAATACTAGGACTAGGGGGCACAAAATGAAGCTACTAAGTAGTAAATTTAAAACAAATCGGAGAAAACGTTTCTTCACTCAATGTGTAATTAATCTTTGGAATTCTTTGCCAGAGGATGCAGTAAAAGCAGTTAGCTTAGCAGGGTTTAAAAAAAAAAGGTTTGGATAGCTTCCTAAAAGAAAAGTCCATAAGTCATTATTAGATGGGCTTGGAGAAAATCCACCACTTATTTCTAGGATAAGCAGCATAAAATATATTGTACTGTTTTGGGATCTTGCCAGGTACTTGTGACCTGGGTTAGCCACTTGTGGAAACAGGATGCTGGACTTGATGGACCTTCGGTCTATCCCAGTATGGCAACACGTTCTTATGAACCTGCCCACTGAAGTGCAAATTAGCTGCATTTTAGCTATGTATTGCATGCCAAGCTTTCTAAATTGGGGTAACGTTTAACACTGTATCCTTTTTATAAGGCTGTATGGCAAGCATGGAGGTGGGTGTGTGGGTCCCTTGGCTTAAGTCCACTTGCTTTCCCCTTTCTGACGCTCCATGGAAATGGAGATGTTTCTCCTGGTAGTTCTTCTACATCCTTTTTTATGCTGGAAACATGCTGGAATTCAGTACATTTATCCTGTGGTGACTGAGGAGGGAAAGCTGAAAACATCTAATGGTCTTTGAAATGTCTAAGCTTTAGGGCTATGTCATCTTTTCTCTTATAAGCAATGTCATTTTATTGCTGTCTTTTCAAATAATTCTTTTAACATAGAAACTCTGGAACTATTAAAAACTTTTTTTTTTGCCTAGATGCTCAGTTTTCAGTGCCTTTGAAATATCTACAGAGGATCTTGAAAGACTTCAATCATGATCCCCTTTCTCAGAAATAGATTATTGATCTACAGATCAAGATATCTGGGACCAGGCTCTGAAAATGTATTCATAGGATGTAAACTACAATAAACAGTGCTGTACACTGGGAAATGCAATAAATTTATAATATACAGTATATATATCTCCCTGTTTGACAAAATGATTGCTGTTTAAAATGTTCCCGAACTAGAGTGACATCGGGCCATATGTTTTGGTTTTGTACTTTTGTGATTCCGTTTTGGAGACCTGTTTGTCCATGTCTTTCTCCTCTCTCCCTCTGCTCCAGTGGTGGCCCGGTGTCTGGTTCTCTTTCTGAACCCTTTCCCCGGTGTAGCCACAGCGATTCATTTTTGCTGCCTGTGCCGATCCTGCATCCTTTTCTCTGTCACGTCCCGGCAGTGACATCAGCGAGGGCAGGACGTGGCAGAGGGAAGGCTTGTGGGACCGGCACATGCAACGAAAATGAATTGCAGCCACTAGGGATGCCTCTGAGGTCAATGGGGGAGGCGCATGGGGTTTAGAGACGGGCAGTTACTGGTTCACAGGTGGGGGGGGAGGGGGAAGAGAGAGAGAAATATGATGGAAGGGGAGGGGCTGAGGGAAAGCTTTTTAAAAATCAAGTGGAGTGGAACAGGTGGATGTGAAGCATCTGTTCGTGCTTTCCAAAAATACTAGGACTAGGGGGCATGCGATGAAACTACAGTGTAGTAAATTTAAAACAAATCGGAGAAAATTGTTCTTCACCCAACGCGTAATTAAACTCTGGAATTCGTTGCCGGAGAACGTGGTGAAGGCGGTTAGCTTAGCAGAGTTTAAAAAGGGGTTAGACGGTTTCCTAAAGGACAAGTCCATAAACCGCTACTAAATGGACTTGGGAAAAATCCACAATTCCGGGAATAACATGTATAGAATGTTTATACGTTTGGGAAGCTCGCCAGGTGCCCTTGGCCTGGATTGGCCGCTGTCGTGGACAGGATGCTGGGCTCGATGGACCCTTGGTCTTTTCCCAGTGTGGCATTACTTATGTACTTATGCCACTGAATAGAACTGAAATACATATGGTTTGTTGTCAATGCCAGGCAATAGCCAGTTTGGAGAAACATAGCCAGTTTGGAGAAAAAGAATTGGAAAAGATCACAAAGAACTGGGCTTTACAAATTGAAACTGGAAAAATCTGAAAAGAAATCAATGGGGCTTTGGCAACAGTGTTTTCCAAAAAATTAAAATTGCTTAACCAGTAAGGCCTACTACCTTATCTACAAAAATTAGCCTTATTTGGATCTGGATATATTCTACAATGATACCTCTACAATTTTAAGTCATTGTGTAGGACTTGAACTTGTGGAGGACACGACCAGTCAAAAGACTGTGATGGTTTTTCAGGCTTTGATGATCTATCTATCTATATCATAGCAAGGCTGTAAATAATGACTCCAAAAGCAGGGACAGCACTAGGGGTGGGCAAACAGGGCAATTGCCTTGGGCCCCCATGTTAAAGGGGGCCCCAAACCTTCTGAAAGCTGAAAGAGAGACAGCCTACAGGCAAGCTTTGGCCGGGCCCTCTCCCTAGTGTCTGCCCTGGGCCCCATCATGTCTAGCACCGGCCCTGACCATAAGTGTGTGGTCTGCTTGTCCGATCAAAAGCTGTCATTTCTAGTCTTTGACATTTTATATTCGTGTAGGATGACAGATAATGTACTACTACTTGACATTTCTAAAGCGCTATTAGGGTTACACAGCGCTGTACAATTTAACATAGAAGGACAGTCCCTGCTCTAAAGAGCTTACAATCTAAAGGACAAATGTACTAATGTACAATGAGTGGAGAGTGGCCTAGTGGTTAGAGCACTGGTCTTGCAATCCAGAGTTGGCCGATTCAGATCCCGCTGCAGCTCCTTGTGATCTTGGGCAAGTCACTTAACCCTCCATTGCCTCAGGTACAACTAAGTACCTGTATATACTATGTAAACTGGTTTGAATGTAGTTTCAAAACCACAGAAAGGCAGTATATCAAGTCCCATTTCCCTTTCCCTATCTGAGATTCTACATTGAATGTTGTTACTATTTGAGATTCTACATGGAATGTTGCTATTATTGGTGATTCTACATGGAATGTTGCTGAGTGGAGGAGTGGCCTAGTAGTTAGAGCACCAGTCTTGCAATCCAGAGGTGGCCAGTTCAAATCCCACTGCTGCTTCTTGTGATCTTGCCTCAGGTACAAACTTAGATTGTGAGCCCTCCTGGGACAGAGAAATATCCAGTGTACCTGAATGTAACTCACCTTGAGCTACTACTGAAAAAGGTGTGAGCAAAATCTAAATAAATAAATAAATGTGGGTTGATCATCCATAGGTCCATGGGAGATATTCTTTGTTAGATTATAAGGAGCCCTTTTACTAAGCAGCGCTAAAAAGTGTCCTGCGCTATTCCTAGTGTAGGTCTTTCCTGCACAATAAAAGCCACTTTTAACGCTTCCGGGAAATGTCCAGTTTTTCTATTTCTATAATAATGGCCATGCGCTAATTTTCCCATTACCGCGTCGGCACTTACCAACACCTCTTTTGTAGGCGGTAACAGTGGCGTAGCCACAGGTGGGCCTGGGTGGGCCAGGGCCCACCCACTTAGGGCTCAGTCCCCACCCAACAGTAGCACACATTTAGCAGTAGCTGGTGGGGATCCCAAGCTCTACCAGCTTAAGACTTCCCCTGACAGTAACGAAAACGCTACTCTCCACGATACCGGCACCTGCACCTGGGCGGTAAGGGCTCAGATGCTAATTAATAAGCACAGAACATGCCTACTTTCTGCCTAGACCTGCCCCAGCACTAAAAAATAAACACTATATTTAGTGATAGGTAGAGTGGCACACCTGCAAAACTATCATGGGATGCCTGAGCAGTGGTATTTCTTGGTCAGGCTGCCACCGGGGTGGTTTGCCGCTGCACACACCCCCTCCCCGGGTGCAGCACTCATCCATTCGTCCCCGTCCCCCCCCAGGTGCAGCCTGACACCCCCTCCAGGTGCATTCTTCCTACCTGCTGGGGTGCTGGGAGCAGCCGCGTGGCTGTCAGCTCCGCCGGTTCCCTTCATCCTCTGCCCCGGTACAGGAAGTAACAGAAGGGAGCAGGGAACCGGTGGAGCCGACAGCCGTGCAGCTGCTCCCTGCACCCCTCCTGCAGCATGCACCCGATGCGGACCACCTCAGTATGCCACTGTGCCTGAGTGCAGCCCGTGGGTAGTACATTTTGACCTGTTGTAAGCACAGATTAATGCTTACTGCAGCTTAGTAAAAGGACCCCTTAATGCATATGCTTAGAGAACACCTGAGAATGATCACATAGGTTTATCTGTCTGAAGTGCTTCCAAATGCAGATCCTTGTTTCCCCATGAGACAGGGCTCTAGGGTATAAATATTTTGTTGAGGTCGAGAAACCCTCAGGAAGAGCAGTGGAGTGCAACGGGTGTGACAAAGGACAAGTTGTCTCCGTTTGTTTTCCTTTTCATGACAGGACTGATCTCATTCTGGTTTCATCTTCTTGCATGCCCAAACTGGCTGTTTTTGTGTCATCGACAAGTCATTTCCTTCTGTTTCTTTTGGGCATCCAGCTCATTTCTGGTGCCATGAACCGTCACTCGCAGCTGTCCAGGGATTTTCTTCTCATTTTGTTCATTGTTTTCTTGTCAGTTTTATGACCTGGCCTTTCAAAGCGGATGAAAAACAGTAAATAAAACATAAGTCAATAAAATAAAACATACTTATGAACAACATATCAATATATTAAAACATAACAATCTGGACAGAAGTGTCAACTAAACAATTATCCCTAAAAAGCAAGCCTCAGAAAACCAAGCCTTGCCAAGTGTTAAAAGAAAGTAGGCTCAGAAATAATTTTCAAATCCCTCCAAAATTGTGTTTCTCTGTACTTTGCTCCGAACACTGGCTCCCTGTCTCCACCCATAGTAAGTTCAAAAAGTCCTCCTATTTGTCTTTAAAGGCTGCTTCCCCATTGCTCCCACCTATACTAGTGACCTCCTCATGCCATACGTTCCTTACCCGTGCACTCCACGACAGTCTCCCTCCCTTCCCCCTTAGCCCTCCCTTTTAAAAATATCACTTGAAACTGCTTTCAGCTACCTTGGCCCCAAGCTCTCAAATTCCTTTCTCTCTCGTGTCAGGCTGGAACCCTCCCTCTCCAAATTCAAGTCGTCGCTCAAAACTCACTTTTTCCAGGAAGCTTTTGGCTCTCTGCCTCTTTACCCCTGTGTTTAAATCCTCCCACCACTCTCCCTTACTGCCTCTTTTCCTTCTTTCAGTTGTTGTATTTTTAGTTGTTAACTTCATAGATACCACATTTAGTTCCCTGGCAGTAGATCAAATGCTCGCAAATACATAAATGAAATAAAATGAATTGCAATGACTTTTGGCATTTCTAAGAAAGCATTTGGGGGGGGGGGGGGGGGGAGGTTCCCTATACTTAGCATCAGTAGTTACAACCCTAACCACTTTATTGGGATAGCTGGTTGGCCATTTTGATCTTTATCTACCAGCATAACTTCCAGGTTGGCAGCTGGCCCAGTTCGTCAATGCCTGGGCCAAGGCCAGGTATTGAATGTTTGTTTAGATTCAGCCTGTGGCACTCAGCAGTTTTAAAACCACGACTGCCGCGGGCTGAATATCAAGGGGTCTGGCTATAATGCCCAGATTTCTTAAAAAGCATTAGTGCATATTTATTTATTTATTTATTTATGAACATTTATACCCCACGTTTTTCCACATTAAGCAGACTCAAAGTGGCTTAAAATGTACAGGAATCAAATACAATTACATTAGATAGAGTAAGAGGAACAGGGTAGGAAGGGAAAGGGAACATGCATATTAACATGCAATATTTTCCACAGGTCCAATATGAAATCAGATCCATGTACTAATAACCAGTAGCACACTTCAGTAAACTTAGAGGTCCATTTACTAAGTTGTGGTATAAAGTGGCCTTAGTAACGCCCTCACTTGGGGTTTTCCTGCTCGCTAAGGTCATTTTTATCACAGCAGTAAAATGGTCAATATCATAGTAACATAGTAAATGACAGCAGATAAAGACCTGAACGGTCCATCCAGTCTGCCCAACAAGATAAACTCTTTTAACATGGTATATGATGCTTTATACGTATACCCGAGTTTGATTTGTCCTTGCCATTCTCAGGGCACAGGCCATAGAAGTCTACCCAGTACTGTTCTTGTACTAAAAGTTCTGAAGATTCTGGAATCCTAAAGAGTTACAAGATTCCAGAATCCCCAATTAGTAGCAACATTCCATGTAGAACCCCAAAAAGTAACATAGTAAATGATGGCAGATAAAGACCTGAACGGTCCATCCAGTCTGCCCAACAAGATAAACTTATTTTACATGGTATGTGATACTTTATATGTATACCTGAGTTTGATTTGTCCTTGCCATTCTCAGGGCACAGACCGTAGAAGTCTGCCCAGCACTCTTCTTTTACTTAAAGTTCTGAAGGCAACATCGAAGCCCCCTTAAAATTTACACTCAAGCCATCCTATCTATTCAGTCACGATCAAGGCGTAGACTGTAGAAGTCTGCCCAGCACCGGTTTCGCTTCCCAATTACCAGCGTCGCCACTCAATCTCCGCTAAGATTCTGTGGATCCATTCCTTCTAAACAGGATTCCTTTGAGTTTATCCCATGCATGTTTGAATTCCGTTACTGTTTTCATCTCCACCATCTCCCGCGGGAGGGCATTCCATGTATCCACCACCCTCTCCGTGAAAAAATACTTCCTGACATTACTCCTGTGTCTGTCCCCCTTCAACCTCAATTCATGTCCTCTAGTCCTACCGCCTTCCCATCTCCGGAAAAGGTTTGCTTGTGGATTAATACCTTTCAAATATTTGAACGTCTGTATCATGTCACCCTGTTTCTCCTTTCCTCCAAGGTATACATGTTCAGGTCAGCGTCAAGCTCATTTTCAAAGCACTTAGCCTCCCCAAAGTTCCATAGAACCTATGGAACTTAGCCTCCCAAAGTACTTTGAAAATATGCTCCAAGTCTCTCCTCGTACAGTGTTGAAACGCCAAATCCCCATACCATTTTTGCAGCTTTTCTTTGCAGCGCTTCCAGTCTTTTTATTTATTTATTTAACACATTTATACCCCACATTTTCCCACTTAGTTGCAGGCTCAATGTGGCTTACACAATACCGTATTAGGAAAGGGATAGTGAATAAGATTGAAAATACTATGATGCCTCTGTATCACTCCATGGTGCAACCACACCTTGAGTATTGCGTTCTGTTCTGGTCGCAGTATCTTAAAAAAGATACAGCGGAATTAGAAAAGGTTCAAAGAAGAGCGACCAAAATGATAAAGGGGATGGAACTCCTCTCGTATCAGGAAAGGCTAGGGCTCTTCAGCTTGGAAAAGAGACGGATGATGGGAGATAAGATTGAGGTCTACAAAATCCTGAGTGGTGTAGAAATGAGTAGAAGTAAATCGATTTTTCACTCGTTCCAAAAGTTCAAAGACCAAGGGACGCTCAAGGAAGTTACATGGAAATACTTTTAAACAAATAGGAGGAAATATTTTTTTTTACCCAATGAATGGAACTCTTTGCCGGAGGATGTGGTATCATCTCTAGCAAGATATGGCCTCCAAAACTGAACACAATATTGCTTTTTTTTTTTTTTGCATTAATGGCCATGTGCTAATTCGCTATTAGCACGAGGCCATTAAAAGAATTTACATGTTAGCCCTTATTGACACCTATTTTGTAGGTCGTAAGGGCTCACACGGTAATTCTGCACTAATCAGCGCAGCTGCTAACCGATTAGCACAGTAACGCCCACTTTCCGCCCCAGACACGCATCCTTGCGCAAAAATAAAACTTTTTTTTTGCACGTGGTTAGTACACATCGATTTCGAACTTACCCCAGGATGCCGGATTGCGTTTCACAGGTAGCCATTTTAAGCTGCAGCAAGCACACGCTTAGTAAATGACCCCCCGCATTGGACAGCTGTTTCGTGGTGAGTACGCCATTGCCGTTATCTTGCTTCTGCGATCCGCCCCGGGTGTCAGCGCCCCTAGGAACGCCACTGCCCGCCAGCCAAAGTTGCTGCAGCTGATCTAGAAGGATTCTGTTCTGAGTGAGTCGTCCTGACGTCCTGCCCATCCGTGTCTCACAGGTAGCCATTTTAAGCTGCAGCAAGCACACGCTCGGTCTTATAACAGCTTAGTAAATGGCCCCAGCATTGGGCAGCTGTTTCGTGGGGAGTACGCCATTGCCGGTATCTTGCTTCTGTAGATTTTTGAAATATATGGACCAGATCATGTGTACATTGTTGAGCTAGAAGATAAGCCACCTCTAAAGCTCTGCTGCTGTTCCGTTCAAACACATAAAAATGAAGCAAAACCCCATATTTGCTGGTGTGTCCAGCCACCACCTGTTCTCTGACCCTGCTGCCCCAATGTTCTCTGAGCTAATCACAAAAAATAAGGAAGTGTGTCGCTTCATTCAGCAGAGAAACTGTCCGAGTCGGTTGCTCTGCATGATGCGTGCAGAAATCTTACGGAGAAACCGAAAACTTTAAAAAGGACAATGTATAGCGTAGGATAAATATTCCATCTGCAGAATACAAATAGTTTAAAATGCTTCTTCAGTGCATCAAACGATGAAAACGTAATTAGAATACTGACCCAGCAGAAGGAGAAATACATTAAATAGTAGTAGTAGTAGTAAATCAAGCTGTAGGAGATGGGCTAGTTAGATTATATCTAGGTCACCCGTACATGGGTGGGGGTGGGGTAGGAGTAGTGGTTTTAGAAGAGGTGTTACCTATGGGCCCTGTTTATAAAAGCGAGCTAGCATTTTTAGCATGCGCTAACCGTGTAGACACCCATAGGAATATTGTGAGCATCTACACGGTTAGCGTGCTAAAAACGCTAGCGTGCCTTTATAAACAGCATGTGTATGCAGGTGCCACGCACAGATTTAAAGGAGGTATGATACAAGTGTGGTGTAGGCTGTCCTTGAAAGTATCGTATATGAAAAATTTCACAGCTGGCATGTACGCCCTGCATTGAGGCATGCCTAATTCTCAGCTAACTTTTTGTTTGGTCTTGGGCTTTGGCTTGGGAGGAGAATTATGCTTACATTTTAGGGCTTGAAAACCACCATGAATTGCAAAAAAAAAAAAAAAAAAGTGAGTTTGGAGCTTGACTCGTTAATCAGTTCCCCTTGGATGCGCAGTCTTGCAAAATCCACCACTTGTGTAACTCAGGGCCAGTGCAAGGGTATTTGGAGCCCTCGGCAAACCTTCTCAATTACTTCCTGTTCCGGGGCAGAGGCAGCATGGAAAGAACGACGCTGACCGGCGTGCGGCACCCCCCCAGCGGCGTGCACCCGGGGGGAGGGGTTTTTTCACCGGGGTGGGGGGTGTCCTTTCACTGGGTGGGGTCACGCTGCACGGGGGGGGGGGGGGGCGCTGCACCCGGGTGTCAGCGCCCCTAGGAACGCCACTGCCCGCCAGCCAAAGTTGCTGCAGCTGATCTAGAAGGATTCTGTTCTGAGTGAGTCGTCCTGACGTCCTGCCCATCCATGCAGGACGTCAAGATGACTCACTCAGAACAGAATCCTTCCAGATCAGCTGCAGCAACGTGCCGGCCCAGAGACCGGCGCTGAAGAGGACTTCGGCTGGTGGGGGTTGGGGACTCCTGCCAGCACAGGTACCTGATGGCGGTGGGAAGGGTGGGTCGAAAGGGGAGGGTTGCGCGGCGCCGGGGGGGGAGGGTCAAAAGGTGGTGGTGGCAGGGGTGTCAAAAGTGGTGGGGGGAGGTCGGCGGCGCCGGGGGGAGGGGGCTAAAATGCACCCCCTCACCTTGGGCTCTGGACCCCCCTAACCTCGGGCTCTGGACACCCCTCCCGCCGATGTCTAGCTATGCCCCTGCTTAATGTATGTGCATTTTCAGCCATTTCCATCACATATAGTAACGTAGATGACGGCAGATAAAGATCTGTATAGCCCACCCAGTCTACCCAACAAGATAAACTCATAGCATAAGGTATGATGTGATACTACATATATATATCTATATCTATATATATACATAATTGGTATTAATTTGTCATTGCCATTTTCAGGGCACAGACCGTAGAAGTATGCCCAGTACTGGCCTTGTTCCCCAACTACTGAAGCTGTCATCAAAGCCCCGCTGCAGCACATTCAAATCTCTCCAGCCACGATCTGGGCATAGACCATAGAAGTCTGCCCAGCACTAGCTTTTCTTCTCAGTTACTGGTGTTGCGATCTAATTACCGCTAAGCTTGTTTGGCTCCTTCTAAACAGGATTCCTTTGTGTTTATCCTATGCATTGTGAATTCTTTACTGTTTTATAGAATACTGTTAGCATTCTATAAAGAAAAGTAGGCACTTAAATTTCTTTGTAGAATGGGTTTAGAATAGGTGCCATAAGTACTGCCTGTAGAGGGAGCTATAAGATAGAATTACTTTCATCCTGGGAAAATCACTATTTCATACATCTCTAATGACTTCAGCATTTACCATTTTGGGTTATTTCTGGGTGGGAGTTGCATCTGAGGAGCTTCCAGGTGGGGGAGAGAACATCCAAGTGTGGGGGGAGGGGTCGAGGTTCTGTCTCGGGGTACCTCTGCTATGGGGGGCAGTTGATGTGGGAGGGCTTGTTTTGAGGGGCCTGTTGGGAGGGGGTGCAACTTCTGGGGGTCATTTGGGGGGGGGGGGGGTTGGAAGCACCCTTGGTTGAACTATGGCTGGCCCCTTTAAGCCATACCCAATACCTTCAGGCCACGATTTTGTAGCACAATGTTCCTGGTGCAGTCAAATAACTTTGCTTTTTTTTGTTGTTGTTTTGTTACATTTGTACCCCGCGCTTTCCCACTCATGGCAGGCTCAATGCGGCTTACATGGGGCAATGGAGGGTTAAGTGACTTGTCCAGAGTCACAAGGAGCTGCCTGAGCCTGAAGTGGGAATCAAACTCAGTTCCTCAGTTCCCCAGGATCAAAGTTCACCACCCTAACCACTAGGCCACTCCTCTACTGTTGCTACTATTTGAGATTCTACATGGAATGTTGCTATTCCACTAGAAGTCGGCCCTTGCAGATCACCAATGTGGCTGCGCAGGCTTCTGCTTCTGTGAGTCTGACGTCCTGCACGTGCAGGACGTCAGACTTACAGAAACAGAAGCCTGCGCAGCCTTCTACATGGAATGTTGCTAGTGGAATAGCAACATTCCATGTAGAATCTCCAATAGTATCTATTTTATTTTTGTTAAATTTGTACCCTGCGCTTTCCCACTCATGGCAGGCTCAATGCGGCTTACATGGGGCAATGGAGGGTTAAGTGACTTGCCCAGAGTCACAAGGAGCTGCCTGTGCCGGGAATCGAACTCAGTTCCTCAGTTCCCCAGGACCAAAGTCCACCACCCTAACCACTAGGCCACTCCTCCACTCACAAGCAGCATTCTTCATTTACCACAGGAGTTGGTAACCTGCAGTACTGAGCTGACATCAGATACTGTTTCTGTCGTAAATCAAGATGCGGTAAAAGCCCAGCTTTTTTTTTTTTTTAACTGCACCTTAATAACTGCTCCATTAAATGTCTGAGAATTGCTCCCTCTTCATTTGGCCAAAAATGTTGGTTTTTACACAAAAGCAGTTTGCATTTGATATGCTGATTTGAATGAATAATAAATGACCAAATAACGTGTTAACGCCCCTCTGGTCCCAATTGATGAGACAAGTTGAAGGGTTTTCACACTGAGGGATTTGATTCATCAAGGACTTTTCCCTTGGTGAATCAGACACTTAGTCATTCCCATTTCATGTGTCGCTTTGGCAAGAATAACAGCTCAGTGTCTGCCTTTCTCATTATATTACACGCACACACCCTAGAGATCACATGTGTTGACTGCACTGAACAACCGCAACGATCACTGCAGTCTAATTTTACTTGTCCACAAGTAAAGAATGCACTTGGCATTCTTTTTAAACCCTTTAATTAGTTGCCTATGTAGCAGGATGTTACAATGTGGAGAAGTAGCCTAATGGCTAGTGTAGTGGTCTGAGAACGAGGGGAACTGGGTTAGAGGCCAACTGAATTTTGGATTTGGTACTGAAACCGGAACGAAATCTGAGTTCAGGTTTCAGCTGAAAATGCCTGTGCATTTTCAGCTGAAACCCAAAATTCACTCCTCCCAATCCACCTGACCATCCATAGGCCCTCCCCAGGCCTACCTTAGGAAGCTCTGGTGGTCTAGTGGCCTCCTTGGGGGCAGGAACGAACCCCACTCCTGCCCGTGCTGGTCCCAATCACAAAATGGCTGCCGGGAACTCCTGTGGCAGTCTTGTGAGACTGCTGCACGAAGTCTTGGCAGCCATGGTGTCGAAAGCAGTGGCATGGGGCAGGAACGAGTGGTGTTCATTTCTGCTCTCGAACAGACCATTAGACCACCAAGGCTTCCCAAGGGAGTGCCTACAGGTGGTTGGGTGGGATGGGGGATCGTGGGGGGAGGAAAGTAGGGTGCCGCTGGTGTGGGATGGGCATGGGAGAGGAGATTTTTTGGTTGAGTGTGGGGAAGGGGTGTGGAGGGGGCAATTTTGTTTACGGTTTTGGTTTTTGCCAAAACTAAGCGGCCAGTTTCATTCACAGATTCGATTTCAGCAGAAACCGAAGATCCTAGGATGTCTGGCTCTAAACTGGGTTTGATTCCCACAGCAGCTCCTTTTGACTTGTGTCACTTAACTCTCCATTGCCCCAGATATGAAATTAGTAAATGTATATAGTATGTAACCACAGAAAGGTAATATATCAAGTCAGTGTCTCTTCATCCTTTCCTTCCCTCCCCCCCCCTAATTTGGTATCTTTCTCTTTTGCTACCTCCCCCGCACACCACTTGTGATCCAGTATCACCTCATCTCTCTCAACCCCCCCCCCCCCCCACCACCACCACTGCTTGAGATCCAGTATCACCTCTTCTCTCTCTAACTCCCTTCTCCCCTGGTCTTCCTTCACTCTCTAGAGGATGTCGGCAGCAGCAGCACTGATCCACACATTTTGCCTGAGCAGAGCCTTCCCTCTGCCGTGTCCTGACGCTTCCCCTATAAACAGGAAGTTGCATCAGAGGGAGAGAGAAGAAGCAGCAGAGGGAAGGTTCTGCGTTGGGCACAGGCGGCATGTGTGAATCTCTGCAGCTGCCAGCGTCCTCTAAATAGTGAAGGAATTTGGGGGGGAAGGTTGAGAGAGAAGAGGTGAGATATTGGACCGCGGGCAGTGGAGGAGCAAGGGAGGGGGAAATGCTGAACTAGGATTTTGGCACCCCTTATCATCGGGTGCTCTGTGCCAGTTCTCACCTGGTTCATACGTTGAGCCAGCCTTGCTTAGACGACAACTCCAGCAGTGGGGAAGTGAGGCCAGTGCTAGACAGACTTCTACGTTCTATGTCCCGTATATGACAAGAGAGATCAGGATGGGCTGGAGGGGGTTTCGATGGCAGCTCCAGTGGTCGGGAAGTAAGGATGGTGCCAGGCAGACTTTTACATGCCAAGCGCTGAAAATGGCAAGGACAAATCAGAATCAAGTATGTGTATTTTATACCACATTCGTGTCCTATACTGTAAGTGTGGGTGCTGGATATTTCAGTGGGGGAGGGGAAGCCATCTTAAAGTAGAACTTAGAGGCCATTTGCCAAGCTGCGGTAAAAGGAGCCCTGTGATGGATTTTACGGTGCGCACAGGACCTTTTAACCGCAGTGGGTTTTTTTTTCCAAAAAAGGGAAATGGCTGCGCAGTACAAACTTCCTGCATGGCCATTTCCTGGGGGAGCCCATAGGAGGCGGTAAGGGCTCCCGCACTAACCTGATGGTAAAAATAAAAAAATATTTCCAGTCACACCAGAAATGGCTTGCTGTGGGGATAGCAGTACTGTCAGCTTCCACGGTGGGCCGGTGGTAGTACCGGATTGGCACATGCCAACGCTGTAGTAGATAGTAGTAGATAGTAGCATAGTAGATGACGGCAGAACAAGACCTGCATGGTCCATCCAGTCTGCCCAACAAGATAAACTCATATGTGTATACCTTACCTTGATTTGTACCTGCCTTATTCAGGGCACAGACCGTACAAGTCTGCCCAGCAGTATTTCCCGCCTCCCAATCACCAGTCCCGCCTCCCATCACCGGCTCTGGACAGACCGTATAAGTCTGCCCTCCGCTATCCTCGCCTCCCAACCACCAACCTAGATCTACTGTGGCATTGTAAAGGGGCCCCTTAGTGAAAAAAATGTTGCTCGTATTACTATTATTTGTTTAATTATTATTATTTATAATAATAATAGTAATTATTATATTTATAATTATTATTTAATTAGTCTGTACACAGCCCTGCTCGCCAGTTAGAGTGGTTTAGCAAGTACAATTAAATTATAAACTGTTAGATTGTTGGTTCATAAGTACATAAGTATTGCCACACTGGGAAAGACCAAAGGTCCATTGAGCCCAGCATCCTGTTTCCAACAGTGGCCAATCCAGGTCACAAATACCCGGCAAGATCCCAAAAATGTACAAAACATTTTATACTGCTTATCCCAGAAACAGTGGATTTTCCCCATTTAATAATGGTCTATGGACTTTTCCTTTAGGAAGCCGTCCAAACCTTTTTTAAACTCTGCTAAGCTAACTGCCTTTACCACATTCTCTGGCAATGGATTCCAGAGTTTATTACACGCTGAGTGAAGAAAAAGTTTCTCCGATTTGTTTTAAATTTACTACATTGTAGCTTCATCGCATGCCCCCTAGTCTTAGTATTTTTGGAAAGCGTGAACAGACGCTTCACATTCAAGTGTGAATTGATAGTGAATATGACTGTTGTAAGTTTTATATCGAGCTGTACTTGCTGTCAGTGGCGTACCAAGGGGGGGGGGGGGCGGTCCGCCCCGGGTGCACGCCGCTGGGGGGGGGGGGGGGTGCCGCGAGCTGGTCAGCGTCGTTGGTTTCCATGCTCCCTCTGCCCCGGAACAGGAAGTAACCTGTTCCGGGGCAGAGGGAGCATGGAAACCAATGACGCTGACCGGCGTGCGGCACCCCCCCAGCGGCGTGCACCCGGGGGAGGGTTCTTTTGCTGGGGGGGGTGTCTCTTCGCCGGGGGGGGTCGCGCTGCACGGGGGGCGGGGCGCATCGGCGATCCGCCCCGGGTGTCAGCGCCCCTCGGAACGCCACTGCTTGCTGTATACCGCCTTGGGTGAATCTCTTCATAAAGGCAGTTAGTACATCCCAATAAATAAATAAATAAATCAAGGCTTCTCTTTGGGTGCAGAGTGACGGAAATCTGGCAGCAGGTGGCAGCATTGGTACATCCGTCACAGTAATCCTTGGCCAATTTTTGTTTTGAGTCATTCTGGTGCTCATGTCAAAACTGCTTTGGTGTATTCCCTAGACAGGAATAGACTTGCTTATGCATCCTCATTCTTTGCTCACTGTGTTTTAAGTGGAAATGACTTATCCTGTTATTTCAGCCGGCACAGATGATAGTGGTTTAGCTTCCATAAAACCTCTTTTACTCCCCCCCCCCCCCCCACACGTCTGATTTCTATCAGAAAGCCCTCCTGGTGTTCAGAGGTGAAAGAACGTTAAATGTAATGTTCTTTTATTTATAGAGCAGCATTTTAGAAAGGAAGCACAAATCAGAATTGACGTCCAGCTCAGGATGTCTCAGATTCTGCTAACGTTTTCTAACATGATTTGCCGACACAGAACCTGTTCTAAAATATATAGAGAACTGGGTGTTTATGCAACTGTTACATGCAGTATGAACGTTCATTTTAGACAAACATTTAAAATATCAGTGGGTCAAAACGGTCACATAAACATTTACCTTGGCCATTTTTGAAACTTAAATGTTTATTTTTAACCAAAACTGTCACAGAGCCCAGTGTCCCTTGCTGGTTTCACTTTCGAGAGGGACCCAGGGCCGCCGAGAGACTGGGCCGGGCCCGGGGCAAGGCCGCCCCCTCCACCCGCCCCCCTCCGTCCAGCACCGGGCCGAGCCCCCCTGAATTCAAATCATAGCGCCTCACCTCGACCTCACTCCGTTTGAAAGAAGCGCAGTCTGCAGATCGCTTCCCTTCGGGCCTTCCCTCCCTGTGTCCCGCCCTCGTCTGACGTAACTTGCGCAAGGGCGAGATACAGGGAGGGAAGGCCCGAAGGGAGGCGATCTGCAGACTGCCGCTGCTGCACTTCTTTCACACGGAGCGAGGTCGAGGTGAGGCACTATGATTTGAATTCAGGGGGGCCCGGCCCGGTGGTGGACGGAGGGGGGCGGGTGGAGGAGACTGCGGCGCCAGGCTCCCCCTTGGAGGCCCGGGCCCGGGGAATTTTGTCCCCCCTCTGCCCCCCCCCCCTGGAGAGACCTCAATCACTTGGTGAGGGGGGGGGGGGGGCGATGAAGAAAGCTTCCCATGTGGTTACTGCAGGCTTAACTCAATTTTATTTTGGGACAGCAATACAGAAAGGGTTTCAGTGTGGATGTTATTTATTTTATTTCACAAGATTTTTATTCCGCACTATCTTCATAATTCTAGCTGAAGAACAAACTTTTAAATACATAATATAAACATCAGACAAACTGTATTTAAACAATAAAATTGTCAAACATATTAAACTCCGTCCATAAATAAATGAAGATGTTGGCATTTGCATCTGCCCTTAGGCATTGCATAAGTGCCTGCTGGAAAGGGGCAGGTTCAATTGCCATGGTTAAGTCCCCCAACATCAAACCTCACTCCTTGATCACAGCCCCCTGAATTGATATCAAGGCTCACACCTGGAGTGGAGTGGAGGAGTGGCCTAGTGGTTAGGGTGGTGGACTTTGGTCCTGGGGAACTGAGGAACTGAGTTTGATTCCCGGCCCAGGCAGCTCCTTGTGACTTTGGGCAAGTCACTTAACCCTCCATTGCCCCATGTAAGCTGCATTGAGCCTGCCATGAGTGGGAAAGTGCAGGGTAGAAATGTAACAAAAATAAAATAGATACTATTGGAGATTCTACATGGAATGTTGCTATTCCACTAGCAACATTCCATGTAGAAGGCTGCGCAGGCTTCTGTTTCTGTGAGTCTGACGTCCTGCACGTACGTGCAGGACGTCAGACTCACAGAAGCAGAAGCCTGCGCGGCCACATTGGTGATCTGCAAGGGCCGACTTCTACATGGAATGTTGCTAGTGGAATAGCAACATTCCATGTAGAATCTCAAATAGTAACAACAGTGGAGGAGTGGCCTAGTGGCTAGGGTGGTGGACTTTGGTCCTGGGGAACTGAGGAACTGAGTTTGATTCCCGGCCCAGGCAGCTCCTTGTGACTTTGGGCAAGTCACTTAACCCTCCATTGCCCCATGTAAGCCGCATTGAGCCTGCCATGAGTGGGAAAAAGTGCGGGGTACAAATAAAAAAATATATATATAAAAAAAAATTATCCCTTCTGACATCAAGTACCGGAGAAACAGGGGTGACATGATACAGACATTGAAATATTAATCCGCAAACAAACCTTTTCTGGAAGCGGGAAGACGGTAGAACTAGAGGACTTGAATTGAGGTTGAAGGGGGGGGGGGGGCAGACTCAGGAGTAATGTCAAGAAGTATCTTTTCACAGAAGGGTGGTGGATACATGGAATGCCCTCCCGTGGGAGGTGGTGGAGATGAAAATGGTAATGGAATTCAAATGTGTGTGGGATAAACACAAAAGGAATCCTGTTTAGAAGGAATGGGTCCATGGAATCCTAGCGGAGATTGGGTGACGCCGCCGGTTACTGGGAAGCAAAACCAGTGCTGGGCAGACTTCTACGGTCTACTCCCTGATCGTGACTGAATAGATATGGATGGACTTGAGAGTAAATTTAAGGGGCTTCGACATTAGCTTCAGAACTTTTAGTACAAGAAACGTGCTGAGTAGACTTCTACGGTCTGTGCCCTGAGAATGGCAAGGACAAATCAAACTGGGGTATACATATAAAGTATCGCATACCATGTAAAATGAGTTTATCTTGTTGGGCAGACTGGATGGACCGTACAGGTCTTTATCTGCCGTCATTTACTATGTTACTCTTTGGGGTTCTACATGGAATGTTGCTACTAATTGGGATTCCGGAATCTTGTAACTCTTTAGGTTTCCAGAACCTTCAGAACTTAGTACAAGAACAGTGCTGGACAGACTTCTACGGTCTGTGCCCTGAGAATGGCAAGGACAGATCAAACTTGGGTATACGTATAAAGTATCACATGCCATCTTATTGGGCAGACTGGATGGACCGTTCAGGTCTTTATCTGCCGTCATTTACTATGTTACTATGTATAGCCTCCGGGATCAAATCCCATTCCCAGACCCCCCCTCCCCCCCGGATCAGGGGAGTATCTAGGGATGAGGCGGGGGTGGATGCTGTTGAGATCAGCGATTTTAAAAAGCTGTTCGCCCACACTCTTTCATGCTGCTTTTAAAAATCCCTGCTTTAGCTGGAGGTGGGGAAAAATGGATGTGAGCCCTGCACATCCTTCCACAAATTTTACAAGAAGCTCTGTGTTTGGCAGGATGCTTGCAAAATTCAGGGGCAAATGGGCATGTCCTAACCTGGATGTCTCAATTCCCATTTTCCACGTCCTTTGCTAAAATTGGGTTCCACATATTATACATCCGCAGAGAGCGAATTCCGTTTCTATGCAGACTTATACGGTCTGTGCCTGTGCCAGAGCCGGTGATTGGGAGGTGGGGCTGGTGGTTGGGAGGCGGGGATAGTGCTGGGCAGACTTATACAGTCTGTGCCCTGAAGAGCACAGGTACAAATCAAAGTAGGGTATACACAAAAAGCAGCAAATATGAGTTATCTTGTTGGGCAGACTGGATGGACCGTGGAGGTATTTTTCTGCCGTCATCTACTATGTTACTATGTATGCAGCCTGCCAGTGTAAAGCTGTTATACATCCTCAGGAAGTGAAAATAATTAATTTAATATTATATTTCCCTGAAATCCATATATTGTTGCATCAATTCTCCCTTTCCTGACTACACTCCTGCTGCATTTACCCAGTCTTCCAGGAGCTCATTGGTGCTTAAACTGGTCCGGGGGGGGGGGGGGGGGGCTTAGCCAGTTGGATTTTCAAGATATCCATCCCTAGAATAAGTGCATAAGAAAGGTTAGCACGCAATGCCTTCAACGTGTACTCTGGAAGAAAAGCGGAAGAGAGGGAATATGATAGAAATGTTTAAATGTCTCTGTGGCATTCATGTACACGAGAGGAGCCTTTTTCAAATGAAAGAAAACTCTGGAATGAGAGGGCATAAGATGGCGTTAAGAGGTTATAGGCTCAGGAGTATTCCAAGGAAACACTTTTTTACGGAAAGGACGGTGGATGCGTGGAATCGCCTCCTGGTGGAGGTGGTGGAGACGAGGACTTCATCTGAATTAAAGTTATCAATAGAAACCAAACAAAATAAAACATGGAAAAGAAAATAAGATGATACCTTTTTTTTATTGGACATAACTTAATACATTTCTTGATTAGCTTTCGAAGGTTGCCCTTCTTCGTCAGATCGGAAGTAAGCAAATGTGGTTTATTTTGTTTGATTTCTATTGATAACCTTAAGAGTGGACTGACACGGCTACCACACCTCTCTACATCTGAATTAAAGAAAGCGTGGCACAGGTACTTGGAATCATTTAGGGAGAGGAGGAGATAGTGGATGGGCCATTTGGCCTTTATCTGCCGTCATGTTTCTCAAATCAAATGTATCTCGTATGCCTTCATTGGGACCAATATTGAAAATGATTTAAGTGCACTGAGCAGGTCTGGAGGGGATACTCCAATATCACCCTCTCCAGGCAGTGCCGTTGCTGAATAAGCCCTCTTGACTGCTGCGGTAAAGTTCTGGCAGTGTTGGGGCAGTCTGGGGACACAGCAGGGGCGTAGCCAGACTTCGGCAGGAGGGGGGTCCAGAGCCCGAGGTGAGGGGGGCACATTTTAGCCCCCCTTCCTGCGCCACCCCTCCCCCGTCCCTTTCGACCCCCCCCTCCCGCTGCCGTCAACCCCCGCCAGCCAAATTCCCCTTCAGCGCCGGTCTCCGAGTCTGGTGCATTCGCTGATCTGGATTCTGTTTCTGCGAGTCCTGACATCCTGCACGTTCCGTGCAGGATGTCAGGACTCACAGAAACAGAATCCAGATCAGCAACGCGCCGGAGACCGGTGCTGAAGAGGAATTTGGGTGGCGGGGTTTGGGGACCCCCACCAGCAAAGGTACCTGACGTTGGCAGGGGAAGGTCAGCGGCAGGGGGGGGGGGGGTGAAAGCAGGGGGGCCAGGGCTAAATCTGCGGGGGCCCATGCCCCTGTGGCCCCACCTAGCTACGCCCCTGGGACACAGTCTGGGTGGAGCTGGGAGTTATGTGGGAAGTGGTGACACTGAGGTCCAGTGCCCATGTAGCTAAAAGGACATGTAGGTTAAATAACAGCCCTATTTTTAACCAGTTAACTACAGCAGTTAATATTGGCCGTACCTGCATAATTTCCAGGTACCCACTGCTGTCTTGGATATGTAGTGCCAGTGGTCTGGCATTGAATATTCAAGTCTAAATTGGGCAGCAGCCGTCAACAATTATAAAAAAAAATATCCTGAAAACATGACTGGTAGCCCTTTCCTCTGCCCCCCAAGGCTTGCCAGTGGGTACGTCTACTAGAGAAGTTGGATATGTAATACGTGGGAGAAATCTGCAGGCTTTTAAAATATTTTCTCTCTTTCTGAAAGTGCTTTAACTTTCTATTTTAGATCTATATCTCTGCAGGGTGCCATGAAGTGGCCAATATTTTGAAGGTCATCGTGATTCCTCTGACTTCAAATATTGATTCTGCACAACCCTGCTGAGCCCTGGCATCTCACAGAATTGTAGTCTAGGGACAAAAAAGTACAGACAATTCATAACTGGATGTTTGAACCAGCTAGATTTCAGCTTGTTTGTAGCTGGATGGAAGATTTGGATTTCACTCAGATTTGCTGGGGAATTCTTTCAACTTGGAGCATAAGTACATAAGTACATAAGTACATAAGTAGTGCCATACTGGGAAAGACCAAAGGTCCATCTAGCCCAGCATCCTGTCACCGACAGTGGCCAATCCAGGTCAAGGGCACCTGGCACGCTCCCCAAACGTAAAAACATTCCAGACAAGTTATACCTAAAAATGCGGAATTTTTCCAAGTCCATTTAATAGCGGTCTATGGACTTGTCCTTTAGGAATCTATCTAACCCCTTTTTAAACTCCGTCAAGCTAACCGCCCGTACCACGTTCTCCGGCAACGAATTCCAGAGTCTAATTACACGTTGGGTGAAGAAAAATTTTCTCCGATTCGTTTTAAATTTACCACACTGTAGCTTCAACTCATGCCCTCTAGTCCTAGTATTTTTGGATAGCGTGAACAGTCGCTTCACATCCACCCGATCCATTCCACTCATTATTTTATACACTTCTATCATATCTCCCCTCAGCCGTCTCTTCTCCAAGCTGAAAAGCCCTAGCCTTCTCAGCCTCTCTTCATAGGAAAGTCGTCCCATCCCCACTATCATTTTCGTCGCCCTTCGCTGTACCTTTTCCAATTCTACTATATCTTTTTTGAGATACGGAGACCAGTACTGAACACAATACTCCAGGTGCGGTCGCACCATGGAGCGATACAACGGCATTATAACATCCGCACACCTGGACTCCATACCCTTCCTAATAACACCCAACATTCTATTCGCTTTCCTAGCCGCAGCAGCACACTGAGCAGAAGGTTTCAGCGTATCATCGACGACGACACCCAGATCCCTTTCTTGATCCGTAACTCCTAACGCGGAACCTTGCAAGACGTAGCTATAATTCGGGTTCCTCTTACCCACATGCATCACTTTGCACTTGTCAACATTGAACTTCATCTGCCACTTGCACGCCCATTCTCCCAGTCTCGCAAGGTCCTCCTGTAATCGTTCACATTCCTCCTGCGACTTGACGACCCTGAATAATTTTGTGTCATCGGCGAATTTAATTACCTCACTAGTTATTCCCATCTCTAGGTCATTTATGAATACATTAAAAAGCAACGGACCCAGCACAGACCCCTGCGGGACCCCACTAACTACCCTCCTCCACTGAGAATACTGGCCACGCAATCCTACTCTCTGCTTCCTATCTTTCAACCAGTTCTTAATCCATAATAATACCCTACCTCCGATTCCATGACTCTGCAATTTCTTCAGGAGTCTTTCGTGCGGCACTTTGTCAAACGCCTTCTGAAAATCCAGATATACAATATCAACCGGCTCCCCATTGTCCACATGTTTGCTTACCCCCTCAAAAAAATGCATTAGATTGGTGAGGCAAGACTTCCCTTCACTAAATCCGTGCTGACTTTGTCTCATCAGTCCTTGTTTTTGTATATGCTCTGCAATTTTATTCTTAATAATAGCCTCCACCATCTTGCCCGGCACCGACGTCAGACTCACCGGTCTATAATTTCCCGGATCTCCTCTGGAACCCTTCTTAAAAATCGGAGTAACATTGGCTACCCTCCAGTCTTCCGGTACTACACTCGATTTTAGGGACAGATTGCATATTTCTAACAGTAGCTCCGCAAGTTCATTTTTAGTTCTATTAATACTCTGGGATGAATACCATCAGGTCCCGGTGATTTACTACTCTTCAGCTTGCTGAACTGACCCATTACATCCTCCAAGGTTACAGAGAATTTGTTTAGTTTCTCCGACTCCCCCGCTTCAAATATTCTTTCCGGCACCGGTGTCCCCCCCAAATCCTCCTCGGTGAAGACCGAAGCAAAGAATTCATTTAATTTCTCCGCTACGGCTTTGTCCTCCTTGATCGCCCCTTTAACACCATTTTCGTCCAGCGGCCCAACCGACTCTTTGGCCGGTTTCCTGCTTTTAATGTATCTAAAAAAATTTTTACTATGTATTTTTGCTTCCAACGCTAATTTCTTCTCAAAGTCCTTTTTTGCCCTCCTTATCTCCGCTTTGCATTTGGCTTGGCATTCCTTATGATCTATCCTGTTACTTTCAGTTGGTTCTCTTCTCCACTTTCTGAAGGATTGTTTTTTGGCTCTAATGATTTCCTTTATCTACTACCAGGGCTGGCTCAACTAGTAGGCAAGCCTAGATGGTTGCCTAGGGTGGCAGCAAAAAGCCAAAGCAGTCAAAGCAAAACAATAGACCCTGAGAGCCCCATTTACTCAATGAACCAACACATTAATTTTAACCTGTAGGGAAAGTGGGCACATATACATAGCATTTAAAAGTCTGCTGTCAAGTTCCCCATTTTTACAGGATTATTGTAGGAAGGATGGTGTTGGGATGATCATAATTGTTGAGTTTAATTATCAAAATCCTGGGGGAGGGCAGGGCATACGTTTGGCCTAGGGCAGTGAGAATCCTTATGCACGACCCGCCTACTACTCACTGATCTGGCTGAAAATTGAAGGATATTCCAAGTAATTCATAACTGATTATCAAAAATTGTTAGTGAAAACAGCAACATCCACATTTGCATTTTTTTACAGTTTTCCTTCAAACAAAAGTTTACTAATCTAAATTTTTTCAGCTTTGTTCAGTTGTTTGAGCCCATTTTGTTTATGTTCATACGTCTGTCTGATGTGGCATAACTGTAGAAAATCACAATTTAGCATGGGATTTATTTTGCTCTGTTTTCTGAGGGAATAAGAGAACTGGGCAAACTGGTTCCTGAGGGTGGTAGAGAAGTATAGCACAATCTACAATGAGCTTTTGAACTCGCTGTAGAGAACCTTGTGTCCAGCACAGTTGAGAAAACAACAAAACAAAGCACAAAAAGGCCTCCAAGGTTGGAACAGTGGTGCAATCTTTAGAGAATGACCCGACACAGGCCGTGTTTCAGCGTCACCTGCGACTGCCTCAGGGGTCAAAAGCCAACATTCTTAAGAAAAAAAACAGGTATTTCAAAACGTCCTTTGTAGACGTTCTACAGATGATTGTAGCAAACGCTTCTGAGCTCTATAGCTGATTCCAACGAACCACGGTATAGAGTTTAGAAGCATTCGTTACGATAATCTGTAGAACGTCTAAAAAGGACGTTTTGAAGTACCTGTTTTTTCTTAAGAACGTTGGCTTTTGACCCCTAAGGCAGGAGCAGGTGGCGCCGAAACACGGCCCGTGTTGGGCCATTCTCATTAAAGATTGTGTACCACTGTTCCAATCTTGGAGGACCTTTTGTGTTTTGTTTTGTTGTTTGGATTTGTGTACTTTTGGGCCCTCTCTTGTTACTCAGCACAGTTGAGATACCATCCAGAATGACTGAGGAAAATTTATTTTTTTCAATATACATTTTATTTAATTTCATCACGTTACATAATGGGAGAAGGTGGCATAAGTCTGTATGTGTAATACAAATACCAATTAATTTGTCTACATCATAATACACAGCCTAAGAAGTGGTAACCAGAGAAGACTTGTCTAATTTTTCTTTGCAGACATAAGGTCCAATATTAAAAGGGTTTAGGCTCTGAACTTTGACAGGTAGGGTCCTAGTTAGGACTAGGGGGGGCATGCAATGAAGCTACAAAGTAGTAAATTTAAAATGAATTGGAGAAAATATTTCTTCATTCAACAAACCCCACTGCTGCTCCTTGTGATCTTGGGCAAGTCACTTAACCCTCCATTGCCTCAGGTACAAACTTAGATTGTGAGCCCTCCTGGGACAGAGAAATAGCCAGAATACCTGAATGTAACTCACCTTGAGTTACTACTGAAAAAAGTGTGAGCAAAATCTAAATAATAAATAAATAAACATATAATTAAACTCTGGAATTTGTGGTAAAAGCAGTTAACTTAGCGGGGTTTAAAAAAGGTTTGGCTAGCTTCCTCAAAGAAAAGTCCATAGACCATTATTAAAATGGAATTGGGGAAAATCCACTGCTTACTTCTGGGATAAGCAGCATAAAATGTATTGTATTGTTTTGGGATCTTGCCAGGTATTTGTGACCTGGATTGGTCACTGTTGGAAACAGGATGCTGGGCTTGATGGACCTTTGGTCTGTCCCAGTAAGGCAATACTTATGTACTAAGAAAGTGCCAACCAAGGGATATTTATTAAAAATGTAACCGAGATCAACTTAAAAAGACATACAGTCCATAGGGCTCTATTAAAATGCTATCAAGACTCAACACAGCCCTGCGTTTCAGGAGTCTCAACTTTAGCTGCACCTGTAAATCTCTTGTACTGTTTAAAGACAGATAGAAACACAACACCATCAATCAGCCCCCCCCCCCCCCCCCACACTCTGTTGAGCTGTGACGGCAAAATGAAAGCAGCTGCTAAAAGGTAGCACAGCTGATAAAGTTCCTGAGCAATTTGTTTTGGTAACAAAAACCAAGAGACCATGGAGTATCTGCTACCTAGATAAATGGCTTTGAATACTGGGCCGATAATTGCCCACTTTTATAAATGGAAGTAGGAGAAATCACCACTTCAAGTTACTGCTATAATTTTACATGGAAGGTGTTGATTAATGCTTGTTTTCTGCATGTCTAGGTTCCTGAAATTATTGCTTCTACTGTGCATACTAGAGACGATGGGTGTGTTTACTGGTGGCCTTATGTATATGTTACAAGCAACCCAGAAAACAACAAGGCAGACGATCTGCAAAATCCAACGTGGAAAACAAACCAGCAGATCAGTATAATATCAAGTAACCTTTACTGAAGATACCGTATGTAAGACAGTTGCCCAAACTGATCTGCTGGTTTGTTTTCCACTATGTTACAAGCAACTCCTGACTTGCATGTCCTAATTTCTGTCTTGACATTTCATACAACACTAGAAGCCCCTTTTTACTAAGGGGCATTAAGCCCTAACATGGACAGCATGCCAAAAAAGGCTTTCTGCAAGATGTACTATAGTGTCTTGTGGTAGTTTTCCTGTTTTTGTGTGCACTAATCGCTTATACTGTTTTCCCTCTAAGCAGAGTGGGAGTCCTCCACCTATAGCCCTGCCAGTGGGGGGTGCTGTTTTACAATCACATTTCCATTAGTGAGCGACAGGCAAGCTCTGCAGGACTCCAGGGAACCCATCCCTAGCAATTGAGAGCACAGTATTGAAGCACTGCCCCCCAGTGGCAGCAATGCAGTAGGAGGACTCCTGCTCAGCTTACAGGGGTGTGCTACGTATAATTTTTTGTATTTATTTTTGGAAGGGGATGTGACATGGGAAGGGAATGGGCAGAAAAGCACTCTCATTAGCAAGCACTGAACATGTATACTACTACTACTATTTGACATTACTAAAGCGCTACTAGGGTTACGCAGCGCTGTACAATATAACATAGAAGGACAGTCCCTGCTCGAAGAGCTTACAATCTAATGGACAAATGTACAGACAATCAAGTAGTGGCAGTCAAATTGGGGCAGTCTAAGGTTAGGTGCCGAAGGCAACATTGAAGAGGTGGGTTTTGAGCAAGGATTTGAAGATGGGTAGGGAGGGGGCTTGGCGTAGGGCCACAGGAAGTTGATTCCACGCATAGGGTGAGGCGAGGCAGAATGGGCGGAGCCTGGAGAGGCGGTGGTGGAGAAGGGTACTGAGAGGAGGGATTTGTCCTGTGAGCGGAGGTTTCGGGCGGGAACGTAAGGGGAGATGAGGGTGGAGAGGTAATGAGGGGCTGCAGACCCTGGGCCCCTGTAGATTTGGCCCTGGACCCCCCTGCTGATGACCCTCTCGACCCCCCCCTCCTCAAGCTGCCAACCTGCCATCACCATCTGCTGCTACCTTTGCTAGCAGGGGACCCCAACCCCCGCCAGCCAAGGTCCCCTTCTTCCTTCGTTCTGTTTCTGAGTCTGACATCCTGCACGTACAACGTGCAGGACGTCAGACTCGGAAACAGAACGAAGGAAGAAGAGGACCTCGGCTGGGGGGGGGGGTTGGGTCCCCCACCAGCAAAGGTAGGCGACGGCGACCACAGGGGAGGGTTGGCGGCAGGAGGGAGGGTCAAAGTTGGTGGTGGCTGCGGCGCTGGGGGGGGGGGCTAAAATGTGCCCCCTCACCTCGGGCTCTGGACCCCCCCTCCCGCCGAAGTCTGGCTACACCCCTGCTCAGTACATGGCATTGAGACGCCAAACTGGAGGTGCAAATTTATAGAATTGCAACCATAGGTTTTAATGAGTCCATAAATTAAATAGCAATTGTGAAACTCAAATTATCTATCTCCTGATTTGCTTTATAAGGCAGATTACAATATATTGGTCTCATAGAACCTAAAGAAAATGGTGTTGATGGAAGACTTTTAAACTGGTTTCAGGTTAAGGAAGTTAGAGCCATGTTGTATTGTAATTTTGTTATAAACCTCAGATGGCATTAGTTGATTTGTGTAGTGTGTTTACCTTGTGGTTGGACATAGATCACTTTTATTGTGTAAACTAATAGATTATTATTTCAGCAGACTCGGGATTTACTGTAGCACTGTGACGTCATCTGCCTACTCAGATGAAATAGTGGTGTTTGGTGGGCAAGAAATGCTGCACCGAGCTTGCAATCCGTCATTTTCTCTTTGATATTGAGATGCCCTCAATAGGAAACTCGGGGTCTGAGGCTAGGCATTATTAGTTGGGAATATTTTGCATCCCTGCATCTTTGTTTTATTTATTTAGTTATTCAGACTTTAGGGGGCACATTTGCTCCCACACAGCTGCAGTAAAATCACATCATTAATAGTCTAACTCTTTTTTTTTTTCACTTTAAGATATTATAAGCAGTCTAACAACTTCAGGCTGGGGAAAAATTACAGTCTCTGGCACAAAAGCTGTCTTCCTTGTGGGCCTTTACTTACCAGAGGTAACGTCTGCGGGCTGTGTTGTCTGCATGTACCCTGCAGATTAATCGCTGGTTTCCCCTAACTGTTGATGGCAGCTTTACTCAGTGGATTTTAATTTTGCCTTACGAGAACGGAGTCGCTGCATCTGTCTAACCCTCTCATTGTGGAGGAGACATCCACGGTGGATGAAATGGTTCATTCCATCTGTCTGCCTCTCCTTGGGAGGTAGGGTGGTAGATTCTGACAGGGCTAATTACCCAGCTCCTATTCGGTGGGGGGGGGGGGGGGGGGGGGTAGCTTTGTGTCCACTAATTTTCAGAGAATATGTGTGTGTGTGTGTGTGTGAAAAGACGGAATGTGCAGGAGAGAGGAAAAATCCAGGGGTGGCTGGATGTTGCATCGGGAGCCTGGATCCCAGTCCTGCTTCCATCAAATAATAAAAGATGCCTGCTTTGCATTTGTGTATAAGAAGCTAAAAGACTGATCTTTTTAAGCATTGGAATTGACAGTCCTGAGATGGGTTTCGCTTGCCCTCTGTGGCAATAAAAATAAAAATCAAACGCTTATTTAATACTGTGAAATTATGATGCAGCAAGCACCCAGTGACTTGAAACTAAATGTTATCAAAAGCTACCCAGACGGGCTTCCACACAGAGACCAGAGGAAATTGGTAAGTTTGTCTTCCATTTTTTTTTTGCTTTTCTGTGGGCAGAATGCTGTGTGTTGACTGTTTAGAGCACTGGCCTCTGACAAATTTAACTTTGGTGGCTATTAAAGGCTCTGGTCTGGTACTGCATTATGTCAAAATTGTGATGTGTTAAGTTAGTCAAGAAAAATATGATTGCGAATCTTTGTACCAGTAAGTAATGGAAATGGAGTTTACAAATGTGAATATATTCTAGCCTGTTATGCAGTGAAAGTGTTATATTGCAGTCCAGGAGAACTGAAGGTCAACGTTGACAGATATTAATTTGCCAAGTATGTGACATCTGTAAACTGTAACTGAACATTGTTTTTTTTTTGGATCATACAATAAAACATGACATTAGATAGTCCTTGAAAATGTCTTGGGCTTAAAAGGTTCATTTAATATTCTATTTGGGGACGTTAAGCCTGGTGGCATCCATGAGCCACTGAGCAGGAGGGACATGTTTATAACAGATGCAACAGGAAGACTGAAATTGTACCCAGACCAGAAGCATGTTTCCCACACTGCCTTCTACCATGTAAACACTACAGGCAATAAACAGCATCCCGGACTGGGCTTCAGATCTCTAAGATGTCTACAGTTGCATGGTACCAGTGTAGGCAGGATTTCTGTAAATTTTAGCTGCCTTATGCCAGACTTTGCCTATATCTAAAGAGAATTAAAACAAACACATTAAAAAACAAACAAACAAACAAACAAATAAACAAACAAACCAACCCTGACATTCACAGATCAATGCATGGAACATTAGCTCATATGTTTTCATCCTAAATGGGAAAACTGCATGGCTTCCACATATCCTGGCATGTCAAGGATTCGTACAGTAATTCTCTGAAGAGTACATCAAATTAATTGGCTTCACTGATTCTCCTTTTATTTTTTATTAAAAATCTAAACAACATCGGAACCTATTATACCTGAATGTGACTCGGGGAAAGGCAAGAGCTAAATCTAAGCTTTATTTATAAGTGGCAAAAATATATATCAAACATTTGGTGGCTGGACTGGAGGCTGCCGTATATAATAAATCTGGTGGGTTCAACATTGCAGGTTTCCTGGGGCTATATACATTTCAGGACATCATGATAGATGATACCAGTCTGTGATGGTAGAAGGTAATGGTCAGGCATGCTTTAAATACCCAAAGATTTATTCTCTTCCCATTAAAAAAAAAAAAATTGGGGCTGGATATTCAAAAGGACTTCTTTGTAATGTCTGTCACCACATGGATAAGTATCTAAGTGGATAGTGCCTGCTGAATATATTCAGCTGTTTTATTCATTTTGTGTTATCTTGTAAACCTGTTATATTTGTAAGCCGCATTGAGCCTGCTATTAAGTGGGACAGTGTGGGGTATAAATGTTACAATACAATACAATATTGACTCTGACCACTCTGGCATTATGGGGGCCATGCTATAACTGGGCACCCCAAATTAGGCAGCTAGATGCAGTGTACTGAGTGCTAATTCTATTATGGCATCTGGGCACCCAAATTCCATTATAAAATACTAATGCAAGTTTATTTATTTATTAGGATTTATTTGCCGCCTTTTTGAAGGAATTCACTCAAGGCGGTGTACAGTAAGAATAGATCAAACATGAGCAATAGGAAATTAGAGCAGTAAAAATATTCGAACAACAATACAAAGTATGGCATGGTATACTACTTGCATGACTACACAATACGTAATAGAACATTATAATTGGCAGTGAGGGGTAAGGCAAAATTGTAACATATAGATGAGTAAGAAAGTAGGAAGAATTAGAAAGTAAGGTGACTGATTTGAAGAAAGTTGCACGTGAGGTCAGAGAGATGGTTAAATATTATCTCAGCTAGGGTAGGAGTTGATAAACATGTCCTGCTGCAGTATGTGCAGCCCGAGTCACTCCTTGTGTGTGTGAGTGAGACTAACGAGTTAGTTACTTCTTCCGTTAAAGGCTTGGTTGAAGAGCCAAGCTTTCACCTGCTTCCTGAAGTAGAGGTAGTCTTGTGTTAAGCGGAGCCTTTCAGGCAATGCATTCCAGAGTGTGGGGGCTACTCTGGAGAAGGCTCGCTTGCGGGTATCACATCGTGTAATGTCTTTTGGAGAGGGTGTAGCAGGGGCATAGCCAGACTTCGGCGGGAGGGGGGTCCAGAGCCCGAGGTGAGAGGGCACATTTTAGCCCCCCCCCCTGGTGCTGCCGATCCCCCCTGC
Organism: Microcaecilia unicolor; assembly: GCF_901765095.1. Lineage (NCBI taxonomy): Eukaryota > Metazoa > Chordata > Amphibia > Gymnophiona > Siphonopidae > Microcaecilia > Microcaecilia unicolor. The sequence goes on along the minus strand of NC_044043.1, from coordinate 83,816,707 downwards.
CATTTTTGACTTCCCCCCCCCCCACCGCCGCCGCCACCTCCACCAACTTTGACCCCCCTCCTGCAGACGACCCTCTTGACCCCACCCCCTCCCGCCACCAACCCTCCCCCGCCACCGCCGTCACCTACCTTTGCTGGTGGGGGACCCCAACCCCCGCCAGCCGAGGTCCTCTTCTTCCGGCGCAAGGCTTCGTTCTGTTTCAGTGAGTCTGACGTCCTGCACATACAACGTCAGACTCACAGAAACAGAACGGAGCCTTGCGCCGGAAGAAGAGGACCTCGGCTGGCGGGGGTTGGGGTCCCCCGCCAGCAAAGGTAGGCGGCGGCGGGGGAAGTTTGGCGGCGGGAAGGGGGGTTGAGAGGGTCGTCGGCAGGGGGGGCCCAGGCCCCCATGGCTCCACGTAGCTACGCCACTGGTCTTTTAGAAGAGACACAGCATATGGGGAAAGGAGGAAGGATTTCCCTAAGAGAGTGGGTGATTAGCTACTGTAGCAAGGTTTCCTCTCCTTGCTTGTTTTCTTAGGTACAGGCAGATGAACTTGGGGAGTTTTTTGGTCTGCACAATAGGTAGCTGGGAGTCTGAGGAAGGAGAAGAGGTTTGCCTCCAGTAGGCTTCCATGTCAGCTGAAGCTTTTTAAAAGTCTATAGGTGAAAGGGAGAAAACCGGTCCAGAAAAAAAGAGGTATGCAGGAATCTACCTGTGAGTTGGCTTTATAAGAAGCTTTGGTTCTACTTTTGGGGAGATTTGCTCTCTTATCCAGATTCTAGAAGGGGAAAGCTTAACGGTACATCTGAAAATGCCAAAGGTTGCCCTGAAAAATGAAGCAGAGGTGCATAACAAGGAAGGTCTGTTAAAGCTGGATAGTGCAGGAAAAGGGAGACTGCAGTTCAGCGCATAGACTTTGTATTAAGTCACTGCTCTGTGGACTTGGTGTGTCAGAGAACCTGGACTGGAATGCCATGTAAATAGCAATTGTAAAAGGGGGAAATAAGGTTGAATGGTTGTAACTGGGAAAGGAAGAATCCCAAGTCAGTGATATGAAAATGCCATGAGTTTTTTTTTGTTTTGTTAAGAAACATTAAAGCTTTGGTTTTTCAAAAGCTTCAGTGTGGCCGTGCTGTGTGTGAGGCTCTTGAAAGTAGTATACATTCTCAAGTATATTAACGGATACTTAAAATTCCAACAGATAGCTTATGCGGCTAAGTGCTGAGTATTGGCATATAACCACCTAAGTACGAACTCCGCCCACAAAATGGCCGGCTATATCCTTGCTGCACAAGCTGTTTAACCAGTTGGGAGCCTCTCCTTCCCGGCTAAAATCTCAACCCCTTAAATGTTACACAATTGCAGCAGGATTGTCAACGCTAAATGAAATATAAATTGAAGCATTCCTTCTCATTCTACATTGCGTTGATTGCTAAGAGCAGGGCTTTTTTTTGAGGGGGTACTTGGGGGTACTGAGTACCGGCACCTTTTCCATTTGCTAAAAATGACCTGTGGTTTTAATGAAAAAGCTCAGGCTCTACACACCAATTCTGCCTTAGATTCTGTGACTGGTTGCAGGGGGCCTGGCTATTGTGGGTTGGGTCCCTCAGTTATCACCCCACCCCTGAAGGGTGGCCTGGCATTTGAGTACCGGCACCTTTTTTGCTAGAAAAAATGCACTGGCTAGAGTATCTCTTGATTTGTAGTAGACCAATTTTTGTTAATTAGTACTTTGGGCCTATAACCCTCTTCTCTAATGGAATAATTGTTTGCTACCATTCTGTGTTTCTTGGTTCATCACTTAATTATATATCTTCACTCGCTTAACATGCAGAAAAATTTCTGTGCCAGAACACAGGCTGTAGATGTCAGGGGAATAGTTACAATTACAGTTTATTTTGCTTTGATATACCACCCATCATGACCTCATGTGCAACTTTCTTTAAATTAGTCACCTTACTTTCTTTTTTTATTTATTTATTTATTTATTTATTCATTTTAAACATATGGTTTACAAAGATTTATTTTTTATTTTATTTATTTTATTTACATTTGTACCCCGCGCTTTCCCACTCATGGCAGGCTCAATGCTGCTTACATGGGGCAATGGAGGGCTAAGTGACTTGCCCAGAGTCACAAGGAGCTGCCTGTGCCTGAAGTGGGAATCAAACTCAGTTCCTCAGGACCAAAGTCCACCACCCTAACCACTAGGTCACTCCTCCACTGTTGCTGCTATTTGAAATTCTACATGGAAAGTTGCTATTCCACTAGCAACATTCTATGTAGAAGTCGGCCCTTGCAGATCACCAATGTGGCCGCGCAGGCTTCTGGTTCTGTGAGTCTGACGTCCTGCACGTACGTGCAGGACGTCAGACTCACAGAAACAGAAGCCTTCTACATGGAATGTTGCTAGTGGAATAGCAACATTCCATGTAGAATCTCCAATAGTATCTATTTTATTTTTGTTACATTTGTACCCTGCGCTTTCCCACTCATGGCAGGCTCAATGCGGCTTACATGGGGCAATGGAGGGTTAAGTGACTTGCCCAGAGTCACAAGGAGCTGCCTGTGCCTGAAGTGGGAATTGAACTCAGTTCCTCAGGACCAAAGTCCACCACCCTAACCACTAGGCCACTCCTCCACAGTAGTTGTTGCATGATGTATGCAGATATTTCAGTATTCATGACATCAATTGATCACCCCGCTCCCTTTTTGAAAAGGGAGATTTTGGAATCAAGACACGTAAGCTTGTTTAGCAGTTGCACGATGTTAACTGCTGGGAAAGCAATTTATTCATTTTTACATCAAACTCTTGTGCTTCCTAATACTCCATTTGTTCTCTCCTTGCTCTAACACAATTTTCAGTCACGCTCTTGGCTTAGTTCTTCTGAGCGACGGTGAGAAAGGGCTTTGGTTTATACTTTTCATCTGTGCTCTTACATCGGCTGAACAAAGGGAGATGCATCTGGAGCAGTCTTTCTCTGGTTGTACAGATGCTCCTACAAATGCTTTTACTTAATTATTAAGACCGAGACATCTACTGCTCCACCTAATAGGAAAAGTCTGACTTGTAGGCATGTGTTGACTTGGTTATTTTAGAAGGCCTTTTGAAAGAGTCAGATGTTGAAACAGTTGATCCAAGAGGTTGGTGAACATGTGTCCTTACTTACAAACACATTTTCCAAACCTCAGAACATTTATTTTCAGAGGCTGTACATTCATGTAAAGTAAAGAGTTTCTCCTAAGAGCATATTTGGGAACAGATAAACTCTTTAATTAGGATCAGGTTTTCTTGACCCCCACTGTATTTCTAACTCATTGAGAAGCAAGTCTCTGATCCATTGCCAACAGCCTCCATTCATAACTACCAGGGACTTCTTTTCTCTGCTTTGTATCCCCCCCCCCCCCTACTCAACATACCTAGTCTGGCGATTGAAGTTCATGGCCTTGGGCTTCTTTTGGAATTCTGCAGTCATGGACCTTAAGCAAAGACCACAACTCTTTCCGATTTCCCTTAGAGGGGGGGCTGAAATCATTGACTTCTTCTGAGAATGGAAGACCTGAATCGCAAACCAAATTGGGAACTTCCATATGGCAATACACAGCATTGGTACTGGGCCACTGGGCAGGCTCCTAAACCCAAATCGGAGTTAGGAGTTGGCAAAGAACATTTTGGAACCTCAACCAGATGTATGCATAACAGGAGGAAGGAATAGATGTAGATACCTAACCATTTGGAAGTCATAAGTACTGATGAAAAGAGGTTGAGGAATAAATGATTAATCTGTCTAGGGAAACCTTTGATCTATCTTTTATGATCTGTGTTTGGTATTATTTCAAAGACAGAACTAATGTTGGGGATTTACAAGATTATAATATAAAATACTTTAATGACAGTGGCGAAAGCTGATGCATTTTATAAACTGCAGGAAATTGTCCTGGGAAAATAAGCACTGCCTGTGAAAAGGGAGAAAGCCCATACTTTTGTGGACCTCAGAAGAATTGAGGGGGCTTTTCTCTCCCCAGGTCTGATCATCTACCTGAATGGTTCAGCTCAAGCTCCTATAATATATTGAATGTCTAAGCAAACAAGTAAATGAAATGAGGATTTATTAGAATACTAGTAAAAGAGGCCCGTTTCAGAGCAAATGAAACGGGCGCTAGCAAGGTTTTCGTCGCCAACACCCCCCTCCCTCTCTGGCCAACCCCTTCATTGTTCTGCCATTGCTCCGCCCCAAACGTCATGACGTTTGACGCGAGGGCGGGGCCCGGAGCGATTTCCCCCCCCCCCCCGCCTCCCTGCCTCCCTCCCTGCCAACCCCTTCATTGTTGTGCCATTGCTCCGCTCTCGAGGGCGGGGCCTGGAGCGATTTTGGTGGCTTCACCACCACGAACCTTCGAACCTTTTTGAAGGAAGTCAGGGCTTGGCTTCACTGACGTCAGTGTCCTCAGAACGTTGAGGGTGAGTTTTATTATAGTAGATGACTCTTATTTTTGAAGCTGTATTCATGTTTTGGAAATCTGAAAACTGGCATTTAGACATCCCTATTGCATGTCTAAATCTCAGTTTTATAAAGCCAGGATATGGACATCTAAAACAGCAATACATCCTTATGGCAAGGGGGCGTGGTCTGTGCATGGTTTGGGCAGAACTAGGGAGTGGCCAAAATATAGAGGCAGGGTTTCAATGTGAAGGGTGGGGTTTGGAGTCTGCAAGCAGGGTGTTGTGGCTGGGTGTTGATAAGGGATCGGGTTTGTATGGAGGAGTCGAGGTGATGATCAGGGGGTCAGGGTTGAGGGGGGAGAGGTGGAAACTGACATGGGGGGGGGGGAGATTGGGAGAAAGTGCTAATCAAGGATGCTGGAGGGCAGACTGGGAATGGGTGGCGTGGGTACTGCAGTGATACATAGCTGAGCCAATAGTGGGGATGGCAAACACTACTATTACTTATCATTTCTATAGCGCTACTAGACGTACGACAGAGCTTACAATCTAATTAGGACAGACAAACAGGGAATATTAAAGTGAGGATGATAAAATAAGGGTTCTGAACAAGTGAATAAGGGTTAGGAGTTAAAAGCAGCATCAAAAAGGTGGGCTTTTAGCTTAGATTTGAAGACGGCCAGAGATGGAGCTTGACGTACTGGCTCAGGAAGACTATTCCAGGCATATGGTGTAGCAAGATAAAAGGAACGGAGTCTGGAGTTAGCAGTGGAGGAGAAGGGTGCAGATAAGAGAGATTTACTCAGTGAACGGAGTTCCCGGGGAGGAATGAAGGGAGAGATGAGAGTGGAGAGCTATTGAGGAATGCACTTATAGGTCAATAAGAGGAGTTTGAACTGTATGCGGAAATGGATAGGAAGCCAGTGAAGTGACTCGAGGAGAGGGCTAATGTGAGCATAACGACACTGGTGGAATATTAGTCGTGCAGCAGAATTTTGAGCAGATTGAAGAGGAGAGAGATGGCTAAGTGGGAGACCTGCGAGAAGCAAGTTGCAATAGTCTAAGCGAGAGGTGATGAGTGTGGATGAGGGTTCTGGTAGTGTGCTCAGAAAGGAAAAGGCGACTTTTGCTGATATTATAGAGAAAGAAACGACAGGTTTCAACTCAGGCATAATGGGGCTCTTTTACAAAGGCATGTAAGAGCCTACGCGTGTCCAGCGCATACCAGATCAGCATTACTGCCCAGCTACTGCGTGCCCTGGGCGGTAATTCTGAATTTGGCCTGCACTGAAAACACATGGTAGAAAATTATTTTCTATTTTCTATCGCGTGGAGCTTACCTAGCAGTAAACAGCAGTGAACATGCTGCATGCCTACTGCACAGGTAGCACGTGAGACCTTACCGCTAAGGTCTCAGGCCAAAAACGGATGCGCGCTGGTTCTTATTTTTCTGCAGGGCCATTTTCCAGCCCCTTAAAAAAAGGCCCTTTTCCAGGACGTGCCTAAAAGACGTGCTCGCACTTCCGCAGGCCACTTTTTGCCGCGGCGTAATAAAAGGGCCCCATAATGCAGTGGCCATGCATTAACTGTGCTACATACAGGACACAGCCCCTGTTTTTACCAAGGGCGTAGCCAGACTTCGGCAGGAGGGGGGTCCAGAGCCCGAGGTGAGGGGGCACATTTTAGCCCCCCCCTGCCACTGCCGATCCCCACCACCAACAACAACTTTGAACCCCTTCTGCCGACGACCCTCTCGACCCCCTCCCCCGCCGTCACCTACCTTTGCTGGCGGGGGACCCCAACCCCCGCCAGCCGAGGTCCTCTTCTTCCTTCGTTCTGTTTCTGAGTCTGACATCCTGTACGTGCAGGACATCAGACTCAGAAACAGAACGAAGGAAGAAGAGGACCTCGGCTGGCGGGGGATGGGGTCCCCCGCCAGCAAAGGTAGTAGACGGCGATGGTGGGTTGGCGGCGGGAGGGGGGGTCGAGAGGGTCATTGGCAGGGGGGTCCAGGGCCAAATCTACGGGGGCCCAGGCCCCCATGGCCCCACGTAGCTATGTCCCTGGCTTTTACTGCACAGACCCTTGCACTTAAGCGGATTGCATTGTATTGCCGTGTGGCCATTTCCTGGGGGAGCCCTTACTACCTCCTATTTAGGAGGCAGTAGGGGCTCCCACGCTAACCTGGTGGTAACCGGGCAGCGCATGGGGCTGCCCAATTACTGCCAGGTAAGCCCCTGGCAGAAAAAGAACATTTCTGGTTCGCAGTTGGGGCATCACTACTGCTGTCTCTTGCGGTGGGCCGGTGGTAGTCTCAGATTGGCGCACGACAGAGCGGCAGAAGCTCTACTTCCGCTTTGTAAAAGGGCCCCTAAATTTGGCTGAATGTATGGCACAAATTTATATCGGGCCCATAGTTTTCTTTAGAAATTGCCCATTTAGCGATATTTTGTTTGTTTTTATTCATTTTCTTTTTAACATTTTGGATCTATCACTTCCTCTGATAAAATAAAAATCCCTCCCATGCCCTCTCTTCATCCCTCCCAACTCCCTCTTCCTCCATTGGTAGGCCTGTGGCCTTTGCATCTAGGTGAACTACTGCACATCTCAGTTAACCTTGTATTTGTTCTTTACCGTCTGTTCACGCTTTCCAAAAATACTAGGACTAGGGGGCATGCGATGAAACTACAGTGTAGTAAATTTAAAACAAATCGGAGAAACTTTTTCTTCACCCAACGCATAATTAAACTCTGGAATTCGTTGCCGGAGAACATGGTGAAGGCGGTTAGCTTGGCAGAGTTTAAAAAGGGGTTAGACGGTTTCCTAAAGGACAAGTCCATAAACCACTACTAAATGGACTTGGGAAAAATCTACAATTCCAGGAATAACATGTATAGAATGTTTGTATGTTTGAGAAGCTCGCCAGGTGCCCTTGGCCTGGATTGGCCGCTGTCGTGGACAGGATGCTGGGCTCGATGGACCCTTGGTCTTTTCCCAGTTTGGCATTACTTATGTACTTATGTCCTCTACTTGGCTCACTTTTATTACATAGAGCAGTGATTTAACCTATTGTGATGTCATAGTGGCTCATTCCACCAATAAGAGCCAACCTCATTAGTGATGTCACAATGGCTTGATTGTATAGAATGTTTGTACGTTTGGGAAGCTTGCCAGGTGCCCTTGGCCTGGATTGGCTGCTGTCGTGGACAGGATGCTGGGCTCGATGGACCCTTGATGTTTTCCCAGTGTGGCATTACTTATGTACTTATGTAATGCCTCTACGGTACTATGTAAGCCACATTGAATCTGCAAATAGGTGGGAAAATGTGGGATACAAATGTAACAAATAAAAATCTTTTGTTTTTAATCTGCATATATTTATTAGGATTTATTTACCGGCTTTTTGAAGGAATTCACTCAAGGCGGTGTACAGTAAGAATAGATCAGACATGAGCAATAGACAATTACAGCAGTAACAATAGTCAAATAACAATACAAAGTACAGCATAGCACTGCTGTAATTCACACTGTTAAGAAAATGTGAATTAGCCGTTGCTCTGTTAGACACGTGCTTTTAAAATTTTGACAAGATTCTTTTGCAGCTATTAAATGCAATTTTTCTTGGCACGTGATCATTTTATCCATATGACAATGTTTTATCCTGAGCATCCTAGGGTGGGGATAAACATATTAACAGAGACCCAAAGAACAACTTCTGCTTTTCCTGTGTACATTTCCTACTCGTGGGGATTGTGCACTCTTGCCCACCGTTTCATTATACTGATCAAAAGAAATGAAAATGCCTGTTCAGTAACTCCATTGACAAGATCAACGTGTTGCTTTCTTAGTAAAGTAGTATTTTATAATTTATTGGTCTATATAATTAAAGACACCCCTCAGGTCCCTTGCTTTCTTTCCGAAGGGAAGCCTCTTGTGTTTACTGTTAAAAAAAAACCAGGTGAAAATAGATTTCATTCCAAAGTAATAGGAATTAATTTAGATTCATAACTGACTTTTGAAAAACAGATTAATGCATTAAGGGGCCCTTTTACTATGCCGCGTAAGCGTCTATGCACGTCCGGCACACACCAAAATGGAGTTACTGCCCAGTTACTGCATGGCTCTTGCAGTAATTTCATTTTTGGCGTGCATCCGATATGCGCATCTGTAAAAGAACTTTTATTTTCAGACGCTCACAGGTGATTACCGCCCAGTTACCGCGTGAGATTTTACCACTAGGTCGATGGCTGGTGGTAAGGTCACAGACCCAAAATGGACGTGCGGCAATTTTGATTTTGCCACGCATCCATTTTTGGCCCAAAAATTTTCAAAAAGGCCTTTTTTTACAGGTGCGCTGAAAAATGGATTGGTGCACGCCCCAAACCCACGCCTACACTACTGCAAGCCATTTTTCAGCGCACCTTACTAAAAGGACCCCTAAGTAAAAAGTAAAAAACTTAGGGGTCCTTTTACAGAGCAGCGTGGGCTTACCGCTTGTTCTGCCGGGACCCCCACCAGCAAAGGTACCTTGTGGGGGGGGGGGGGGGGGGGGGGGGTCAGCAGCTGGGGAAGGCAGGATAAAACTTGTACCCCCCACCTTGGACACTGGACCCCCCTCCTGCCGTGGTCTGGCTACGCTCCTGGCCTCAGCACGTGTCAAAAACACGTGCTGATGGCACCGCAGGCTCCTTTTGCCGCAGTTTAGTAAAAGGACCCCTCTAAAAGTTGTGCTACTGATCTCTATGAAGATTTATGCGTCTGCAATTTTTTTTTACCAGTATTTATATAATTAAATTTTCACATCTACTTTAGGTCGAGTGGCATAAAAAGCAATGATAAAGGGGGTGGGGTTGGGGCACACAGCTGTGCCCAAAATAAGGAAATATGGCACCTGTTCATCAAATATTGCACACACAAATTTATGCACGCTGCCAATTTGCGCGTGCAGTTTAATAGAATGAGCCAATTAGTGCCAATAACAAATTAATTAACAAGCAATTCATTATATTTAATTAGGATTTATGCACCTGAATTTAGGCATGGGATCTGCAACTAAAATTTACATGCGGCCCAAAAAGAGGGGAACGGAAATAGAGTAATGGGTGTTTTGGGGCGGATCGGGGGTGTGGTTTTGAGTTACCTGTAATTATGGAATAACGATTCTCCACGTGTAAATGTAGGTTTGGGCATTTGCACTACATTTTCATTGGTGCAAATGGCAGCGCCTAAATTTATATGTGACCCTCTCCGTTTAAGCATTATTCTGTGAATCATGTCGAACTTTAGGCGCAGCTTATAGAATACTGCTTAAATGGGGTTTTTTGGCGCTGATTTTTTAGGCGCTATATATAAGTACATAAGTATCGCCATGGTGGGCCAAAAGAACAAGCAATTTGTCCCACCCATCCTAGAAATACTGTATTATTCCCTCGTCCATTCAAGAACATTCTATGGCTTTTTCCTACAGGAAGCCGTCCAACCCTTTTTTGAAGTCCGCTAAGTTAACTGCCTTAACCACCTTTTCTGGCAGCGAATTCCAGAGTTTAACTACGCGGTGAGTGCAGAAAACTTTCCTCCAATTCATTTTAAATTTACCGCACTGCAGCTTCATCGCATGCCCCCTTGTCCTAGTATTTTTGGAAAGCGTAAACAGACGCTCCACATCGACCCGTTCCATTCCACTCATTATCTTATAGACCTCTTATCATATCTCCCCTCAGCCGCCTTTTCTCCAAGCTGAAGAGCCCCAGCCTCTTCAGCCTATCCTGATAGAGAAGCCGTCCCATCCCCTGTATCATCTTTGTCGCCCTTCTCTGCACCTTTTCCAATTCCACTATGTCTTTTTCGAGGTGCGGTCGCACCATGGAGCGATACAACGGCAGAATAATATCCTTATTTTTGTCTTCCATCCCTTTCCTAATGATACCCAACATTCTATTTGCTTTCCTAGCCGCAACATTATTAATTCACCCCATTATTTTTAGATATAAAATGAGAGCTATGAATAAAAAAAAATTGGAGAGGGGAGATGTCTGAAGAAGGCATATTACCTTTGGAAATAGAAACAGCACTGATAAAGATGCTGCGGAGCTAGAGAGAATCACTGGAGTCATATTTCACCTTTGATGACTTTACCTTGCATTTCCATTGGCCTTTTTTGGCTGCGGATTTCTCCCCCTCGTCATCAGAAATTAGTAGGGAAAGGTGCAAACTTGCTAGTTCACTGGCCCTGAAACAGTTTGGAGTTGCCGTGGCAGCAGACAGTGAGTATTGAAAATTATAGACGTAAGTAGAAGAATGAATCGCTGCACACTGGCGCAAGGGCTATTGCTGCAGCAGAATCAAAGTCATTTCATTCATTAAAATCCAAGAAGGTTAAACAACAACAACAGCAATGACACACTTCTCTGACCTACAGCTCCTAGACGGAGCCTATTTATTCTTTCCAACTCAATAGATTGTTGGAAAAGAAATTAATATATAAGGGGCCAAGAATGTCTGTCCATCTGTCTGTGTGTCTAGAGGCAAAATACTTCTGAAAAATTGCAATGGAATGGGACCAAGTTTGGCTTGAGGAAAGAACTGAGAAAAGGCACAAGACCCCCCCCCCCTCCCCCCCCCAAAAAAAAATGGTCTGCTGAATGTTTGTGGGTGAGGCTTTTCCAGCTGCTGCAGCACAGAATCATTGGCACATTGAAACATGGCAGTCTTGAAATTGCCCCTTTCAAACTGTCCCTTCTCTCTCCTCTGTTCCCCCAGTCAGATAGTCCATAGACCGTTATTAAATGGACTTGGGGAAAATCCACTATTTCTGGGATAAGCAGTATAAAATGTTTAGTACATTTTTGGGGATCTTGCCGGGTATCTGTGACCTGGATTGGCCACTGTTGGAAACAGGATGCTGGGCTTGATGGACCTTTGGTCTTTCCCAGTATGGCAATACTTATGTACTTGGAATTCTGGATGGAATCTTGCTACTCTTTAGAGTTCTAAACGGAATGTTGCTATACACTTTATACTGCATGGGATCTTGTTGTTCTTTAGAATTCTAGAATCTTGCTACTCTTTGGGGTTCTACATGGATTGTTGCTATTGTTTGGATTTCTGCCAGGTACTTGTGACCTGGATTGGCCACTGTTGGAAACAGGATGCTGGGCTCGATGGACCTTTGGTCTGTCCCAGTATGGCAACACTTATGCACTTGGAATTCTGAATGGAATCTTGCTAGTCTTTGGGGTTCTACATGGAATGTTGCTACACTTTGAAATTCTGCATGGAATCTTGTTATTCTTTAGAATTCTAGAATCTTGCTACTCTTTGGGGTTCTACATGGAATGTTGCTATTGTTTGGGTTTCTGCCAGGTACTTGTGACCTGGATTGGCCACTGTTGGAAACAGGATGCTGGTCTCGATGGACCTTTGGTCTTTCCCAGTATGGCAATACTTATGTACTTATGTAATCTCAAACATAAATATCTACACTAACAATATACATACACATTCATTTCACACACACATGGGTCAGAAATAATTCCATCAAGTATACTGTGCACCACATGCCTCCGTTGCTCCCACATCCCTATTCATGCTGGGCTGACTATTACTGATTCTGTTGCACATTTCATTTTCTTTATTGTAAATTGTACTGTGAAATCAAGTGATTGAACTCTATAGTTTTCATAATGGTTGATATACGTAGTCCATCTGATATTCAGCTGGCGGCAGGCAACACCTTGACTGCCCATTGCTGCCGTTTAACCTGGATACTCAATGCCGGGCCGTTTCCAGTGCCTGTTATGGAATATGCGGTTTCATTTTTGACTGTGGCAACTTAACCGGTCAAGTCGATATTCAGCGCTAATCGGTTAAGTGCTTACTGGTTAAAGATAGGCCTGCTGTTTTAACTGCTAAACATAGTAACATAGTAGATGACGGCAGAGAAAGACCTGCACGGTCCATCCAGTCTGCACAACAAGATAAACTCATATGTGCTACTTTATATGCACACCTGACCTTGATTTGTATTTGCCATTTTCAGGGCACAGACCGTAGAAGTCTGCCCAGAACTATCCCCGCCTCCCAACCACCAGCCCCGCCTACCACCACCGGCTCTGCCACCCAATCTCCGCTAAGCTTATGAGGATCCATTCCTTCTGAACAGGATTCCTTTATGTTTATCCCATGCATTTTTGTATTCCGTTACCGTTTTCATCTCCACCATCTCCCGCGGGAGGGCATTCCAAGCATCCACTACTCTCTCCGTGAAAAAATACTTCCTGACATTTTTCTTGAGTCTGCCCCCCTTCAATCTCATTTCATGTCCTCTCATTCTACCGCCTTCGCATCTCCGGAAAAGATTCGATTTGTATCTACCATTTTCAGGGCACAGACCGTAGAAGTCTGCCTAGCACTAGCCCCGCCTCCCACCACTGGCTCTGCCACCCAATCTCCGCTAAGCTTCTGAGGATCCCTTCCTTCTGAACAGGATTCCTTTATGTTAAACATAGCTGGTTTGGAGCTGAATATTTGCACCTAACTGACTGTGTTGCACGATATAGCCAGTTAGTGGCTAGCTGCGAACCATGAATATTCAGCAGGAGATAGCCAGTTATCTCTCACTGAATATCTGCGGTTAACCATTAAAATGCTATTTAACTGGCCAGGAGCCGTTCCTGGTCAAACAGTTTGGGATATTGGCCAGAGCGAAACTTCAGGGGGAAGTTATTAATGTGGGCTACTGTTAAAGTCAGGTTATTTTACCCAAGTTGGATTATTTATTTATGTATTTTTAATCTATAGAAGACTTTATTGAAGTATATGAGAGACGTTACAAAGCCATCAACATGAGCTAACAGATTCTCGTTGCATAAAATGGGACCCTGTGTAAAAATAACCCGACTTATGATAAAATAACCCGACTTAACCGTAGACCACATTGATAACTTCCTCCCTTAGAGGGTTATTCTGTAAGGGGGCACCTAGGTTTAGGTGTTAGGAAAGCACCTCTTCGAAGCCAATTCCATAAAGAAAAGCAGGCACCTACTTTTCTTTATAAAATACTAGTGCAAGACAGCAGGGCCGCACAGGGGGAGGGGGCAAGGAGGGCAAAATTCCACGGGCCTGGCGTCCAAGGGGAGGGCGGCTCTGGCAAGTTTCTTCCTGCCTGCCTGCTTTCGGGTCTGTCTGTCTCCTGCTTCTGTCTATCAGAAGGACCTGGATGATTGTATTAATGTGATAACCCGGGTGACCTGGGTTATCGTGTTAATGCAATCATCCGGGTCCCAGCACATAGGAGCAGGAGACAACAGACCAAGGAGGATCAGTTAGGTGGGTAAGGGGGCGGGGGCGGGGGCGGCGGTCCAAATGTGAAGTGGGCACAGCGCAGCAGCCCAGTTGGGGGGGGGGGAGCGGTCCAGTCTTGCCCCGCCCCTGGCCCAGCTGTGTCCCTCAGCAGCCCTGCAAGACAGTAGCCATAGAGTTTGTGTAAATGCTAGATGCAAAAGACCATTTGTAGATACGATATAATCCATGCACATACGTGTGCATCTTGTCCCTGAGCATGCCTACTGTGTTAGTATGCACGGCAAGTATTTTTAGGCCTGACTTAATTTTAACCCTCCCCCCCCCTGATTTTCAGTCAGTGGCAGGCAGCATGGTTTGCTGCTACCGCCTGTCATGACCCTGGATATTCAAGTAATATGGATATTCTGGGGATAATATAGACCAGTTTCTTCTAGTATTGTATAATATATAACTTTATACAAAACCTCCAAAACCTAATACATACATAGACAAATCTTATAATTTGGTGCGTGGTAATGTTTAGTTGTGCTCAGATTGCCATGCATGTAGCTCAGCCATAAAATAGCTCTGAACATGCCACTGGGACCCACCATCACAGCACAACCCTCCCTTCCTACCTAATTCTTACACGCCAATCAAAAATGATGATACTGAGCTTTTAAAAGTTGTTATATGCTTTATGCTGTGTCATGGTGTTCCCCTGGAAAAATAGGTGCTAGTCCGCTGGCAACATCAATTTCTTTTTTCTTTTGTCTGTGATACTCGTGCTAGTGTTCATATTTTGTGTAGTTAATCTTTCACGTTCCCTTCACGTTCCCAAAATATGAACACTAGCATGAGCACGAGTATCACAGACAAAAAGAAATTGATGTTGCCAGCGGACTAGCAGCCTATTTTTCCAGGGGAACACCAAAAAGAGGACATGTCTGGGTAAATCCGGACATATGGTAACCCTAATTTAAATGAGCACTAACCGGTTAAGTGCTTAATGGTTAAAGATAAGCCTGATAGGCCTATTTGAACCGCTAAACATAGCCAGTTAGCACTGAGTATTCGTGCTTAACCGGCTAAGGTGCCCAACATAGCCGGTTAGTGGCTAGCCGCTAATCACTAATATTCAGTGCAGATAACCGGTGTCTCACGCTGAATATTAGTGGTTAGCCGGCTAAGTGCTATTTAACCAGCCAAGGGCTGTTCCTAGCCAGTCAAATAGCGCTGAATATCAGGCCCATAATGTTTTACATGTGAAAATGGTTCAGAATATCACCCTCCATATGACAGAACCATATAATTTTTACTGGTTGCTCTGCTGTGAAGAAGTACTGCAAAACCTGTTGCCTTGGGACAGTAGCAGGTTGTAGTTAAGTGTACAATTCATCTTTTGAAATCTGTTGACTGTGGGATTTGAACCGGCCACCTCTGGATTTCAGGACCCTTGCTCTAACCACTAGGCCACTCCTCCATTCCTCCACTAGGCCACTCCTCCACTCCACTTGGTTGCACCTGCCTCACCAACATGCTAATATAAATGATGCCAGCCAGCATAATTTTAAATATTTGCCGTAGAAGAAAACGGTGCCAGCCTCTCTCGATCAGTCAGCACCATTTTCTCGTACAGCAGATATTCAAAATGGCACCAACGCCGGTACAGGGCAGACTTCTACGGTCAGTGCCCTGAGAAATGCAGGGACAAATCAAACTCGGATATACATATAAAGTATTACGTATCATGTAAAAGGGCAGACTGGATGGACCATTCAGGTCTTTATCTGCCCTCATTTACTATGTAATGGTCAGACATATTATCAAACTGATTTAATTTTCTTCACGCAACGTGTAATTTAAACTCTGGAATTCATTGCGAGAGAATGTAGTAAAAGCAGTTAGCTTAACGAGGTTTAAAAACGGTTTGGACGGCTACCTAAAGGAAAAGTCCATAGACTATTATTAAAATGGAGTTGTGGAAAATCCACTGCTTCTTTCTAGGATAAGCAGCATAAAATGTATTGTACTTTTTTGGGATCTTGCCAGGTACTTGTGACCTGGATTGGCCACTGTTGGAAAAAGGATGCTGGGCTTCATGGACCTTTGGTCTGTCCCAGTATGGCAATACTTATGTACTTTATTATTCTTTTCAAACCAACGGAATGTTTGATAGCTGCTCTACTCAAACCACTCCCATTTCTTCAGGTCAGAGACAACACAGACAAACCAATGCATACACATACAGGCATATTTTCAAAGCACTTTGGGAGGCTAAGTTCCATAGGTTTCTATGGAACTTTGGGAGGCTAAGTGCTTTGAAAATGAGCTTGATAGGCAGAAACATACTCACGCTCCACCTCCACACACGTGCACATGTAGAGAGATTGGAAAGAATTGCATAAGCTGTGCTCTGCATGCTTTTCCCACTTGTTTTTGTATTGGTTCTAAGGAACTTTCCTACTATATCGCTTCACCGTTATTGCACTGCAGACGTAGCTGCTCGAAAAGGCTCGGCTCAGTGACTGCTCTGAAGGGGACTATGGTCAGAAGAAATTAGGAAGTAAATTAGCCCATTTAAGCCTGTCAGGCATGTACAGTGTGTCTAGTCGTGCATGAGCTGTCCTAACCAGAGTCTTCTGTGACGCCCTGAGATGCTCAGGCAGATGAAAGACAATAACACATTGCAGCTGGGCTCATCTGGTGATTCAAGTGCCTTTGGATCTAAAAAAAAAAAAAAGAAAAGAAAACTAAATAATAGATCACAGATGTGTTCATTTCTTTAGGGAAGCCAAATCCTCATATTATGTGACATAAATAATAAGTTTCATTTATCAATCCAGACTTGTCTGCATGCTGCCACTGCTACCATACAATTTCTTATGATGGAAGTGGGTAGAGGACTTACAATATGGCTCAACATTGATCCATGATACGACTGCACCTTGAGTACTGTGTGTAGTTCTGGTTGCCTCGGTGATGTAGCCATGGGGGAGGGCCTTGGAAGCCTGCCCCCCCCCCCCAAACTGCAGTACCCTGAATGATTGGCAGGGACACCCAAGCCCCGCCAGCTGAAGAGCTCTGCAGTGGCGTTCCTAGGGGGGGCTGACACCCGGGGCGGATCGCTGATGCGCCCCACCCCCCGGGTGCAGCACCCCCCCCCCCCGGATGCAGCGCGACCCTCCCCGGCAAAAGGACACCCCCCCTGCGAAAGAACCCCCCCTGGGTGCACACCGCTGGGGGGGGGGGGGGTGTCGTGCGTGCCTGTCCGTCGTTCATTCCATGCTCCTGCTCTGCCCCGGAACAGGAAGTAACCTTTTCCGGGGCAGAGGGAGCATGGAACGAACGATGGACAGGCGCGCGCGGCACCCCCCCAGGGGCGTGCACCCGGGGCGGACCGCACCCCCCCCCTAGGAATGCCACTGGAGCTCTGTGGCTTGAACATCCCCCAGTGGGATGAAGGTGGCGGTGCGCTGTCCAGCCGCTGACACAGACCCTCCTCGCACATGTTCAGAGAAAGGGTGCTAGGCTTGGTGGGCCATTGATGAGAACCACATGGTGCTTCTTGTGTTCTTATGTAAATAGTGGGTTTGAATGCAGCTGCTAGATTGGTTGCTGGAATCTCCAAATTTTTAACATATACCACCAGTGTTGAAACAACTTCACTGGTTGCCTGTGAAATGCATAAATGCGTATGAAGTTTTGACCCTCATTGATCAAGTGGTTCAGGATACAATGCCATGGCATGTTGGTAGGGTATTCACTCTGTTCTCCTCTGGAAGATCTTTAAGATCTGACTTTACTAAATGGCTGGATTTACATTTGGTGTCTTCTATGCATCATGCTACTACTTGAGCATCAGCATTCTCAATTGCAGGAACGCTTTTGTGGAATGCCTTGCCTGGCCAGTTACTTATAAGAGTGAGGAGTGGCCTAGTGGTTAGGGTGGTGGACTTTGGTCCTGGGGAACTGAGGAACTGAGTTTGATTCCCGGCACAGGCAGCTCCTTGTGACTCTGGGCAAGTCACTTAACCCTCCATTGCCCCATGTAAGCCGCATTGAGCCTGCCATGAGTGGGAAAGCGCAGGGTACAAATGTAACTAAAATAAAATAGATACTATTGGAGATTCTACATGGAATGTTGCTACTATTGGAGATTCTACATGGAATGTTGCTACTATTCCACTAGCAACATTCCATGTAGAAGGCTGCGCAGGCTTCTGTTTCTGTGAATCTGACGTCCTGCACGTACGTGCAGGATGTCAGACTCACAGAAGCAGAAGCCTGCGTGGCCACATTGGTGATCTGCAAGGGCCGACTTCTACATGGAATGTTGCTAGTGGAATAGCAACATTCCATGTAGAATCTCAAATAGTAGCAACAGTGGAGGAGTGGCCTAGTGGTTAGGGTGGTGGACTTTGGTTCTGAGGAACTGAGTTCGATTCCCACTTCAGGCACAGGCAGCTCCTTGTGACTCTGGGCAAGTCACTTAACCCTCCATTGCCCCATGTAAGCCGCATTGAGCCTGCCATGATTGGGAAAGCGCAGGGTACAAATGTAACAAAAAAAAAAGTACTAGTATTTAGCAGTTAAAGAAAACGTTAAAAACACAGCTTTTTGTACAAGCTTTTTTTTCTGATTGGACAATGTAGGGTTGATGAGTTTGTGACGGCAGCACTGTAAGTGGGCGCACCTAAATATAAGCATGTACATGTCAACTTAGCTAGAATTCTTTAATGGAATCTTGGCACCCAGATGCATTTTTTTTAGAATTCGTCTTCAGTGCGGTGCCTAATTATGGTGCCCAGTTACAGAATTTCCCCCAGAATGCCCTGTTGCAGCTTGATATGTCTGTCTGCATCAGGCCCTTTAGGGTTAAAACATGGTCTTTATTTCATAGTAAGTCGGAAGATAAAATGTAGGACGAGCATCCAAGCTTGTTTCAGGAAAAACGGCCCTGCTATCACTGGTTTCAACCAGTATTCGTGCTGATACCAGTGACAGCAGGACCGCGTTTCCTGAAACAAGCTTGAATGCTCGTCCTACATTTTATCTTCTTCTTTTACCGTAACCCCATGAAGGTTTATACGTATGTTTAGGACACTTTATTTGAGACCAAACTGTGAAATCAAACTCCCGATGAAGGCCATTTGGCGGAAACACGAATTCCTGTAGAGTCTTACTTTCAACACGATAAAGTATATTAGAATAATTCGGAATTGAACTTTTGGGACTCCTCTTTGTCACCTTTGCTTTTGTGTTAACTTTGTTTGCGTCGTGCAAGGGTTATTTTTTCCCCTTCTTTTTTTGATCATTTCCCTATGGAGGGAACACTCTGAATGCTGCTATTTTTCTATTAAGGAATATGCTTCTGAAAGAAAATTCACAAGCTATTTCTATCGCTTCAAGCCAAAGAGATAAAGGAGACAGAATTCTCCTCATCTAAGTGGCCATTAAATCAAAAGTACTGTGTGCAGTGAGAATAGGTTCTGGCTTGTCAGAGTCTTTTGATATCCCTGCAGAGCACACCAACCCACAACAAACATTTCTCTTGTCCTGTTCACGTACTTGTTATGAAACCAGTGCTGAAAGTACAGTGAGAGACAGAGGGGGCAAAATCTCCTGAAACAAACAAACAAAAAAACATGGGGTAAAAACACCCAACTGCTGTTTAAACACTCAGAATATGTTTTAAAAAGCTATTAGAGAATTCTTTTACATATCAATTTATTTTTGGAATAGTTTGCCAATAGACATGAAACAGTGTCTCTATGTAAACTGCTTTGACTGTAACCACAGAAAGTATATCAAGTCCCATTCCCTCTTATCTGTCGTTTCAAAAAAAAACTCATTTGTTTAGTAAATACCTGACTGTTAATCATCAAACTTATAAGATCTTCCATATTGATTGCTACTGTTTATTATGTACATCACTTTGGACTCTTTTAGGTATCTAGCAGGTTACAAATGCCAACATTAGATTATCTATATAAATAATTCTCACCTCAAACATTCTGAAGCTCACTCTGTGGCAGGGAAACACTGAAGCCCTGCACTTAGGCTGTCACCACTCAGGCTGTCACCACTCACCTCTCACTGATAGACCCGTCCGCAGCCACGCCCCTTCCGCACATAATTCCCTACCTCAACGTTCTAATGAAGCTGCAACTTCCGGTTCTTGAGGCAGCAGAGATCGGAATTTTTCCCCAGGACTGTTTGCTCCGCCCTCGCGTCAAACGTGATGACGTCGAGGACGGACAAATGACACTCTCCCAATCGCATCGCTATGCCCTTGACATCAACACGTTTGACGCGAGGGCGCCGTTTCGCCTGCAGGGCCATTGGCCAATGGGGAGTCAGCTGTTCGCCCGAAACCACAAACGTTGGACGAACGCAAGGCGTGAGGCAGCCAGCCTGAAGGTCGGAGGCAGCGAGGGACCCACCCAGCCAGCCTGGACGAACAGAGGGACTGAGGCAGGCAGCCTGAAGGTCAGAGGCAGCGAGGGACCCACCCAGCCAGTCTCCATGTGGCACTGTGGGGGTGGGTCCAAGACCCTGAAGCACGGAGGGTAAGGCTAGCAAAAAGGGGAGGGGGATGGGAAGGAAACCGCCTTGCTAGCACCCATTTCATTGGCCTCAGAAACGGGCCTTCCTTACTAGTGTTAAAATAGTTCCTTGCTTAGAAATCTGTATCCTTAAACTAGCTAGTCTGGACCACTAAACTTCACCTTTTCAAAGATGAGCTCTGACAGAATACTTTGATGATTGCATGTTTATTTATTTATTTAGATTTTGCTCACACCTTTTTCAGTAGTAGCTCAAGGTGAGTTACATTCAGGTACTCTGGATATTTCTCTGTCCCAGGAGGGCTCACAATCTAAGTCTGTTCCTGAGGCATTGGAGGGTTAAGTGACTTGCCCAGGATCACAAGGAGCAGCAGTGGGATTTGAACCGGCCACCTCTGGATTGCAAGAGCAGTGCTCTAACCACTAGGCCACTCCTCCACTGGCAACATTCCGTGTAGAATCTCCAATAGTAGCAACATTCCATGTTCCACTGCACTAACCACTAGGCTACTCCTCCACTAGCAACATTCCATATAGAAGCCTGCCCTTGCAGATCAGCAACGCGGACGCGCAGGCTTCTGTTTCTGTGAGTCTGACGTCCTGCACGAATGTGCAGGATGTCAGACTCACAGAAACAGAAGCCTGCGCGGGTTGCTGACCTACAAGGGCAGGCTTCTACATGGAATGTTGCTAGTGGAATAGCAACATTAACATTCTATGTAGAATCTCAAATATTTAATATTTATTTAGATTTTGCTCACACCTTTTTCAGTAGTGGCTCAAGGTGAGTTACATTTAGGTACTCTGGATATTTCTCTGTCCCAGGAGGGCTCACAATCTAAGTTTGTACCTGAGGCAATGGAGGGTTAAGTGACTTGCCCAAGATCACAAGGAGCAGCAGTGGGATTTGAATGGCCACCTCTGGCTGTCAAGACCGGTGCTCTAACCACTAGGCCACTCCTCCACTCCATGTTGTTGATGTAAAAGGATTGACATTTTCTCCTTTCCTAGTGTCCCTTGGTAGTTAATGTAATACAATTTTATTATGTTCAATGACAACTCAAGAACTGCACAAGCTGAAAAACCACAATATTAATAGTATTACATGTATGTACATGCTGAATTTCAGGTAAAACTCAACTTAATAAACAAATCACCCTATCTCTCAATCTACCCCCACTGCCCCAACAATAGATCCCTCAAGTGGAAAAGGTTTTTGATGTTTATAACTCTTCACCTATGAGAACAGCCCTCTCCCCCCAACCCAACCCACCCCCTAACCCTTCCACTGTACTACTACTACTACGACTTAACATTTCTAGAGCGCTACTAGGGTTATGCAGCGCTGTACAGTTTAACAGAGAAGGACAGTCCCAGCTCAAGGAGCTTACAATCTAAAGGACAAATGTACAGTCAGTTAAATAGGGCAGTCAAATTGGGCCAGTCTAGATTTCCTGAATAGAGGTAAAATGGTTAGGTGCCGAAGGCGACATTGAAGAGGTGGGCTTTGAGCAAAGATTTGAAGATGGGCAGGGAGTGGGCTTGGCGAATGGGCTCGTTTATTCCAAGCATAGGGTGAGGCGAGGCAGAAAGGGCGGAGCCTGGAGTTGGCGGTGGTGGAGAAGGGTACTGAGAGGAGGGATTTGTCCTGTGAGCAGAGGTTTTGGGCGGGAACGTAAGGGGAGATGAGGGTAGAGAGGTAATGAGGGGCTGGGGACTGAGTGCATTTGTAGGTTAGAAGGAGAAGCTTGAACTGTATGCGGTACCTGATGGGGAGCCAGTGAAGTGACTTGAGGAGAGGGGTGATATGAGCATATCTGTCCAGGCGGAATATATATACCATATATATATATATATATATATACCCTATAAATAAGACCCGTGTTGGACTAAAGGAACCTACAGTCTAAATCTCTTCACAATCCCACCCAAATTATTAAGAATCCGAATCCTAACTCATGGGGGCAAAGTCTGAACGTAAGGTTCCCGCACCAAAAGAAAATATTTTCTCCACTTTGGAGTATTTATTTATTTGTTACATTTGTATCCCACATTTTCCCACCTATTTGCAGGCTCAATATGGCTTACATAGTACCATGAAGGCGTTCGCCAACTCCGGTAGAGAAACAAATACAAAATGATGTTGTAGTCTAATAAGGTTCATAGTTACAGAGGCATTGGGAATAGTAGCGAAGAAGAGATATGTAGTATGATATGCTTCCCTTGCCTCCCAAGACCTAAGTGTATGAAGATGACTCCTCCATTCCCAAAAAGAGGGCGCTTCCGATTATGTACAGAATCTTAGTATATGTTTCTTGCTACTAAGCCCGCCTTCCTTGCCCCTTGCCCCCCCCCCCAAACTTGCCACTATACATATATATAATTTGTGACTTCACTTTGGACCTTTTGGGAGAAAGTGGGGGTTTTTAAATACATAACATAACATAACCTTCCTACTGTGTTTTGTTAGAGGAATTTGTCTGAGCTACTCCTTGTGTGTGTTGCCCTTTTTCACTTTGAAGGAAAATCAGAGCAATAGATGGTGTTTTTATTCAAGAGGCTGGACTTCTGTTTTATACCTGATGGAAAGCTTTGGGGGCTGCCAGAAGGAGAAGTCTACATCTTATGAAGGAAAGGCCTTGAGAGTATGCGCCCTTCCATCCAACATGGCCCCAGGAGTCAGGAGCCTGGATGCCCGTAACTCAACACTGTAGGCCTCGTGTCCAGCTACTATCCACTAGCTACATAAGGACTAGTTACATAAGGGTTAATAGTTTTCAGACAGCTCTAAATATGGATTATAATTAGGTGTTTGAAACACGCAGAGATTATGAAATGGGAGTTGGTGTCTGTACCAAATAGGTTGTTCTTACACAGAAATCTGACCAAATACAGCATGAGACCAGTCGTAAAAAGGCACAGTCTTTCCCAATGCATTCTGCTGTAATCCCCACTTAAATTTCATTTTCAAGAACAAGTTAGGACGGTGTCTTTATGTGGAATAGGAAAGAAAACAAGGAAATAATCCTGCAGTGTTAGCCTGAGCTTTATTTGCTGGGATCCTTGGCTGAGTCAATGGTCAATTAGCAAGATCTAAGTGACTTATAAAATTAAGTAAAGAAATGGAAACTCAAAGTTTACTAGGTCCCTCTTGAGCTGTTCCACACCCACGGAGACAAAGAATTTGAACAGAACGTTTCCTCCAGGGCAGTCCCAGGGCTGTAATTAGAATGCTATGTGATTTCTGCAGTTTTGACTTTAGAAACTCTTACAAAAATGCAACTAGCCAGGATACAGAGAAACATAGTAGATGAAGGCAAGGACCTGTTGGCCTATCTATCAACACAGTTATTCCTGTCCATGCTGCTACGAATGTATCCCACCTACCAGTTATGGGAACTGGTTGCAGAATATTGCTGCTTACTCATGTTCAATTTTTGTTGTCTCCCTCACTGGGTTCTGAAGAAGGTGGTCGTGGCTACCGTTGCATACAGAGTTTTCAGTGTGATGGTGAGGACGAATGGTAACCACAGGCGCTATAAATTTGAGGGCTGGAGTCAGTGTTAGGCACAGAAAGATCTGCACAAAACTAGAATTGTGCAAAGGAGGCAGAAGGGATTTGTGTTTGGTGAAACCTTGTGTATTGCCTAGATTGAAGGCACAGACATAAATGAGGCCATTGGAGTGAAGGAGCTGCCTGAGCGAAGACTGGAAGTGATTTTAAGGTACAGTTTGGGGAGGGGGGGGGGGGGGAGGAGGGAATTGCAGATCTTTGTAGGGCCGGAAAGGGAGAGATGTGGCAGATGTGGCGGGAGGGACTGACAGGGGCGTGTGTGTACAACACATGTATCTTGACTGGATACACCACTGCACTGAGGAGCATAAAGGATCTTCTAAAACACTCACACCTGTTTTGGATGTAGCTCAAGGTGAGATGCATTAGGTGTTTTCTTGTCCCTAGAGGGCTTACAGTCTAAGTGTGTGACTTGCCAAAGATCATAAGGTGTGGCCGTGGGAGTTGAACACTGGTTTCCCTGTGTCTCGACTCACTGCTCTAACCATTAGGCTACTTCTCCACATTAAGATTGTTTGGGAAGGGGAAGTTTGCCAATATCCAACTAATCTCAAGGTTTCTTTCCTACTAACACGCTTAATGTTTCATTAATTTGATCAACCACCTTTCAATCTAGACAGCAAGGCGGTGTGTAAAAGCCTAACATGACCTTTGAATGCATTGTACTTTACTGGTAGGAGGTATTTATTTATTGACGTTTATTAACCGCCTTTATGAAGAGATTCACCCCGAGCGATGTGTACCACAAGTGCAGTTTAATATAAAACTTACAATTTGAACAGCATAAAGTAAAACGACCAAATATAAATACAGTCAATGAGAAACTTGGAAATTCCAAATTGGCACCAGTAGTAGTACTGATATGATACGGTATCACAAATATACACATTTAACAACACTGTAGAACAATCATTTAACAGAAATATGATACAATACAAATGATACCATAAAAGAGAGCATAGAAGAATATTCAAATAGCATATGATATGATATTAAACAAATGCAAGGGACACTGTCCTGGAAGCCAAGTAACAATAGTAACAAAAACAGCAATATCACCCACCGAATCTCTAGCCCCCCTGAACCTGTGTTGGGGGGGACCAGAGGTCCGCCAGACCTCCAGTCCCTGTTTCACTTGGCTTGGCAGGGGGTAGTTGGGATCTGGGGGTCCCATGGACCTCCAGCCCCTGTGTTTTGACAGGTCTGGGTTTTTGAGAGCCCAGACCTGTCAAACAAGTGCGGGAGGATTGTGCCTGATCGCATGCTCAGGCACAATCCTCCTGCACTTCTACCCCATGATCAGAGAGAATTGGCTGCTTAAATTTGCATGCAATTATCTCTGATCATAGGTCCGGTAAAGCCCATTGCTGTTCCAGCGCTACTTTTAGAGCGCTGTTTGGAACAGCGTGAGGCTTTTGATCATCTGCCTATCAGCGAGATGTGCCCCTAAATGCTAATTATTGCCTGTTAAGTGCTGCTGTCAGTGCTGATTAGCTTGCTAAGCCAATTAAGTTATGCGCATTGCTATAGAATATGCCTGGATTTCAGCGCAGAATGCTAGGCACGCTATATAGAATCTGGGGGAAAATGACTTGGGACACAGTTCAAAGTTTCAGAATCTGAACATATGTCTCACTTGGGAGAGGGGGGGGGAGGGCAAGTCTGTAATTGGGCACCTAGAAATAGGAACCCTGGGGGTGCCGGGTAGGAGCCTACTCTATAAAGGGAAATAGGCACCTACCTTCCATTATAGAATATTAATTTAACAGGCAAGATACGTGTCGGTAACTTCAGTGCGAGCACTTAATTGAGCTGATGTAAGTGCAGGAGCCCAAGTTCCAGACTTATGTGTGCAGCTTATGGTACTTGACCCTAAATATTTGGTGTTAAAGAACTTAGGGGTACTTTTAACAAGCTGTGGGGAAAAAGGGCCCTGCGCTGGCAGAGGGGGTTGATTTTTCCCGCACACCAGGGCCCTTTTTACCGCAGCGGGTAAAAAAAGCCCCCAGCACACATGGCCATGCGGTAAGAGAACTCTTACCGCATGGCCATGCGATGGGGAGCCCTTGCCGCCATCCACTGAGGTGGCGATAAGGGCTCCCATGCTAACCTGGCAGTAACCGGACAGCACACAGCGATGCCTGATTTCCGCTGGGTTTCCACCGCGCAAGACATTTCAGGGGGTTTTCTTTTTCCCTCAGAAATGGTGCACGCTCGAGGCGAGACTATCGCCGGCGGCTGCATTGGTCTGGCGGCAGTCCCGAAAGAGCAAGAGGTATAAGCTCACGTTGGGCTTTACCGCCACTCTGTAAAAGGGCCTGTTAAAAAATATAAAGGGGTCCTTTTACTAAGGTGTGATAACAATTAGCACACACTAGATGATAAGACACCCATAGGAATTAATGGGCGTCTTAGTAATTAGTGGAGGAGTAGCCTAGTGGTTAGTGCAGTGGACTTTGATCCTGGGGAACTGGGTTTGATTCCCACTGCAGCTCCTTGTGACTCTGGGCAAGTCACTTAACCCTCCATTGCCCCTGGTACAAAATAAGTACCTGAATATATGTAAACTGCTTTGAATGTAGTTGCAAAAACCTCAGAAAGGCAGTATATCAAGTCCCACTTCCCTTTCCCCCTTTCCCTTATGACATCACAATATCAGAAGTGAGCCAAGTATTGGGCAATCAAGCCATTGTGACATCACTGATGAGGTTAGCTCTTATTGGTAGAATGAGTGGAGGAGTAGCCTAGTGGTTAGTGCAGCAGACTTTGATCCTGGGGAACTGGGTTCGATTCCCACTGCAGCTCCTTGTGACTCTGGGCAAGTCACTTAACCCTCCGCTGCCCCTGGTACAAAATAAGTACCTGAATATATGTAAACCGCTTTGAATGTAGTTGCAAAAACCTCAGAAAGGAAGTATATCAAGTCCTATTTCCCTTTCCCTTATTTAGTGGACACTAATCAGCACGTGCTACATCCATTAGCGCAGTAAAATGACCCCTAAGAAACATAATATTCATAAGTACATAAGTATTGCCATATTGGGAAAGACCAAAGGTCCATCAAGCCCAGCATCCTGTTTTCCCCAAGTCCATTTAATAAAGGAAAAGTCCATAGACCATTATTAAATGGACTTGGGGGAAAATCCACTATTTCTGGGATAAGCAGTATAAAATGTTTTGTACTTTTTTGGGATCTTGCCAGGTATTTGTGACCTGGATTGGCCACTGTTGGAAACAGGATGCTGGGCTTGATGGACCTTTGGTCTGTCCCAGTATGGCAATACTTATGTACTTATGAATATTATGTTACTTAGGGGTCATTTTACTAAGGTGTGCTAATGGATGTAGCATTCATTTTTAGTAAGTTATCATTTTTATTGTGGAAGGCTGCATCGGGGGAGTTCTTGCCTCATCCAGGTGTCCTAGATTTGCAAACCAAAAATCTGGAAACCTTAGGCTGTCGGGATCCTTCAGGTCATTGAAGTGGAGGTAAGAGGTAAGGGCTGGACTGGTTGTGGATGCAAACAATCCCTTGGACCTGTATTTTGTTGCAGTCCACCCCTGGATCCCAAAACGTAGCTCCATTCCTTGGTGCTTTTTCCAAGTCTGCCTGGATAATAATTGTTTTCTTCTGGAAACTTGCCCAAACCCCTTTTAAAGCCAGCTATTCTTGATGTCTTGACAAAATCTTCTGGTAACAAATTCTAGAGTTTGTTGAGTGAAAAAATATAGGGGTAGATATTCACTACTACTACTATTTAGCATTTCTATAGCGCTACAAGGCGTACGCAGCGCTGCACAAACATAGAAGAAAGACAGTCCCTGCTCAAAGAGCTTACAATCTAATAGACAAAAAATAAAGTAATCAAATCAATTAATGTGTACACTACTACTACTACTACTATTTAGCATTTCTATAGCGCTACAAGGCGTACGCAGCGCTGCACAAACATAGAAGAAAGACAGTCCCTGCTCAAAGAGCTATGTAATAAAAGTGAGCCAAGTATAGGACAATCAAGCCATTGTGACATCACTGATGAGGTTGGCTCTTATTGGTGGCCTGAGGCATTATGACATCACAACATTAGCTCTGGTTACAAGAGACTACTAACCTACTATTTATCACTTCTATAGCACTACAAGGCGTACGCAGCGCTGCACAAACATAGAAGAAAGACAGTCCCTGCTCAAAGAGCTTACAATCTAATAGACAAAAAATAAATAAAGTAAGCAAATCAAATCAATTAATGTGAACGGGAAGGAAGAGAGGAGGGTAGGTGGAGGCAAGTGGTTACAAGTGGTTACAAGTCAAAAGCAATGTTAAAGAGGTGGGCTTTCAGTCTAGATTTAAAAGTGGCCAAGGATGGGGCAAGACATAGGGGCTCAGGAAGTTTATTCCAGGCGTAGGGTGCAGCGAGACAGAAGGCGCGAAGTCTGGAGTTGGCAGTAGTGGAGAAGGGAACAGATAAGAAGGATTTATCCATGGAGCGGAGTGCACGGGAAGGGGTGTAGGGAAGGACGAGTGTGGAGAGATACTGGGGAGCAGCAGAGTGAGTACATTTATAGGTTAGTAGAAGAAGTTTGAACAGGATGCGAAAACGGATAGGGAGCCAGTGAAGGGTCTTGAGGAGAGGGGTAGTATGAGTAAAGCGACCCTGGCGGAAGATGAGACGGGCAGCAGAGTTTTGAACCGACTGGAGGGGGGAGAGGTGACTAAGTGGGAGGCCAGCAAGAAGCAGATTGCAGTAGTCTAAACGAGAGGTGACAAGGGTGTGGATGAAGGTTTTGGTAGAGTGCTCGGAAAGAAAGGGGCGGATTTTACGGATGTTGTAAAGAAAGAAACGACAGGTCTTGGCAATCTGCTGGATATGAGCAGAGAAGGAGAGAGAAGAGTCAAAGATGACCCCAAGGTCATATTCAAAGAGATTTAAACTACCAGGAGTGGCTTCTGGCTATTTAAATCGCTTGTAACATAGTAGATGACATGTGTGAGTGACAAAGTGATTAAATGTTTGTCTTCCCTTCCGTTCTGTGCACTTGCCTCCACTGATGTTCGTACCTCCCTGTATATGATTGTTTGTTAGAGATTCAATCCACTCCACCAAGTTCCGTTCTGTCTGATTGGTTCTTCGTTCCTGTGACGTCGCGTTTGTTTGCTTGGCAACTATGCAGCGTTCCGTTTCCTCGACGTGAGGGCGGGGACAGTGAGAGCCAATGAAACGCTGAACTACAGACTTACGAACCCTGCACTGCCACGGAGTCAGCTTCAGAATGTTGGAGGTGCTTTTATTATATAGGATGCATTCTTGTAGCCCACTATTATCCAAAAACAAATTTCGGTTAAAGCGGCTTACAGTTTACATTTTGGTGGCGTTACAATAGTATTGTGCAATGTGGCGAGGGCATCTATAGTTCGTGTGGTTATTCATAGAGTTTTTGAAGGATGGGGTGGGAGGAGGATCAGGATGGGGGTTCCTGATGTTCTGGGAAAAGGAGTCAGGCTGGGGGTGCCAGATCTAGCCTTTTGCTTTGTATGCGGGTTCCGGCTGATATTCAGCTGTGACCCGCAAAAGCTCCCGGTGGCCTGGACATGGCTTGACACTGAAAATCCAGGGCTAATTCTGCCCGCAGTGGTCAGCATTTAAAAAAAACACTGACTGCTGTGGGCTGAATATCAACCAGAAGGGTCCAATTTGTTTTAAACCTGCTATCTGTTAGTTTCTTGGCGTGTCGTCTAGTCCTGATGAAGAATTAAAAAAATAATAATAAGCCCTGCTAACCTGCTCCCCAAAACTTCAGAATCTTATTGCTCATTGCTTCCACTGTGCAATCACGTTTGCTGAAGTGAAAAGTGTCTGCTAAATAACAGGGTGGGGACAACTTTGCCCCCAGGTGATTGGCTGTCTGGATACTTGTAATAGCTAACTTTCCCACAAGCCATTTGGCACATCTTAAGTGCAAGTGCTGCCTCCCCCGCCCCTGCCACCCCCAATATAATGTCTATCTGCAGAGAAACGGCCTTGTGTTGTAGCGAGATCTGAGGAGAACTTCCCCCTTGTGGTTCTCTATTGCGCCCCTGCACACACGGAGGCCACAGGATTATTACAACATCTTAAAATACTTTACCTTCAGGTCTCAGCTCGAATTGGAATGTGCAGGCTACCAGCAACTCCCCCCCCCCCCCCTCCCAACCACACCCAGTTCGCTGATCTTAGCATTTCTAGTTCTCACCTGCCAGCATGAAACAAGAAAAAGCAATCGGCAGTCTACAGCAATACTGAAGCACTCTTAGGACAAAACAACCAATAAGATTCTCTTAATTCAGGAACTGAATCATGAACTAAGTATTCAGGTGGTGGCTGAGCTATTCATTTGCAGCACACCAGACTGCTTCTGTGTCTGACTCTGTACTGGGCCTGATTTGTGGGGGGGAGGGGGGGGAGGATATATCTGCACTGGAGCCTTTTTGCTTGGGATTTGGAAGAGAATGGAGGCCAGAATAGTTTATTGACTTCTGCTTGATATACCACCATATGACCCGTTTTAGGCTTCAAAGTGGTTTACAATACAATAAAATGAGAAAGGAGAAGATGGAGAGAAGAAAGAAAAAAAAACAAAAACCTAGTGATGATCTGAAGCAAAAACTTGAATAAGCAGGTGGGATTTAAGCGATGTCTTAAATGCAGAAGGTGTTGGTAGTTTCCTAATGTGATGTGGAAGCTTGTTCTAAAATTGGAGTTTCTATGTGGATTTGAAATGCATATTTTATTACCGCTTTAACACAATTGTACTAAAGTGGTATATAAGATTAATAAATCAAGAATAGAACTTCTAAAATAACTACCAACCCCCCCCCCCTTTTTTTTTTTTTTTTTTACAAAGCACCACTAGTGGCTGCCAGTGTAGAAATGCCGACACATTCCATTGAAAGTCAACGGGCTATGTCGGCATTGCTGCACGGCAGCTGCTAGTGTGGCTTTGTAACCAGTGGCATAACTACATGGGGTTTGGACCTGGACCCCTCTGCCAATGACCCTCTCGACTCCCCTCCCGCCACCAACCCACCGTCGCCTACCTTTGCTGGCGGGGGACCCCAACCCCCGCCAGCCGAGGTCCTCTTCTTCTGGTGCAAGGCTTAGTTCTGTTTCTGAGTCTGACGTCCTGCACGTGCAGCAAAGGTAGACAACAGCGGCGGCGGGGGAGGGGGTCAAGAGGGTTGTCGGCAGGGGGGGTCAAAGGTTGTTGTTGGTGGCGGTCTGCAATGGCGTGGGGGGGGGGAGGTCAGCTAAAATGTGCCCCCTCACCTCGCGCTCTGGACCTCCCTCCCGCCGGTCTGGCTACGCCCCTGATACAAATGCAACAAATAAATAAATGGCAGCCGGAGAAGGTTGTGTTTGGCAGAACAAAGGAAACAGAGAGGGGGTGTAGGGGATAAGGAGTTTATGAAAGTAGGCAGGAGGCGGACATGATTTGTAAAGTGTGAGTAGATTGAAAGTAATGTGAGCGGTAACTACTCTCTTCAATCCAATGATGATACCTTTAGCCAAACTTCTAGCCAATCAAAACCTCAATCCCTACATATATGCAGACGATGTCACGATTTACATCCCATTCAAACATGATCTAAACAAAATCACCAACGAGATCAACCAAAGCCTCCAAATCATGCACTCCTGGGCGGATGCATTCCAGCTGAAACTCAACGCAGAGAAAACACAATGTCTTGTACTCATCTCACAACACAACAAAAATAACTACTCCACCATAACCACACCATACTGTTCTCTCCCTGTCGCACAAAATCTAAAAATTCTTGGAGTCACCATTGACCGAAACCTCACACTCGATGCTCACGTTAAGAACACAACGAAAAAGATGTTCCACTCCATGTGGAAACTCAAGAGTAAAAACTTTCTTCCCGAGATATATCTTCCGTATCCTGGTACAGTCAATGGTAATAAGTCATCTGGACTACTGTAACGCACTATAAGCTGGCTGCAAAGAACAGACTTTCAAAAAACTCCAAACAGCCCAGAATACCGCCGCCAGACTCATATTTGGAAAAACTAAATATGAAAGTGCAAAACCCCTAAGAGAGAAACTTCACTGGCTCCCACTCAAGGAACGCATTGCGTTCAAGATTTGCACGATTGTACACAAAATTATTCACGCAGACGCCCCAATCTACATGCTAAACCTTGTGGACTTGCCTCCTAGAAATGCCATAAGATCACCCCCCAAATTTTTCAATCTGCACTTCCCCAGCTGTAAAGGACTAAAATACAAGCTGATACATGCCACCACCTTCTCCTACATGAGCACGCAGTTGTGGAATGCATTACCTACAGCCCTAAAAGCTATTGACGAAATAACTAACTTCCGCAAATCATTGAAGACACATCTCTTCAACAAGGGCTACAAAGAGAACCCATAACCTTACAAAACTACCTCACTAATCCACCCAGTTATTAAAGTCCACCTTCTATCCTGCCTAACACTTTCCTTCTCTCTTCCCTTACTTAATCTTTGTACAATACTAATTGCATCTGATAACATGGAATGATTATGTCATTACCAAACACTGTAAGCCACATTGAGCCTGCAAATAGGAGGGAAAATGTGGGATACAAATGCAATAAATAAATAATTTATATCTTACCTATAACTAGTCGGATCATGTAAAAAAAACATACGTAGAGGTGTATTTTCCCAAAGCACTTAGACTTACAAAGTTTCATAGTAACCTTTGTAAGTCTAAGGGGCCCTTGTACTAAGGTGTGCTGAAAAGTGGCCTGCGCTGGTGTAGGCGCATGTATTGGACGCGTGCAGGTCCATTTTTCAGCATGCCTGCAAAAAAGACCTTTTTTTATTGGGTCCGAAAATGGATGTGTGGCAAAATAAAAATTGGCGTGCATCCATTTTGGGCCTGAGACCTTACCGCCACCCATTGACTTAGCGGTAAGATCTCATGCATTAACTGGGCGGTAATTGTCAGCGCAGGCACACTGCCAATTAGCGCCACATGGTAGAAAATAAAAAATATTTTCTGCCACGCGTACTGGACGCACGTAAAAATTAGAATTACCGCCCAGGGCACACGGTGGCTGGGCAGTAGTTCTAATTTGACATGCATTGTACGCGCATAGGCGCCTAAGCGCCTTAGTAAAAAGGCTCCTAAGTGCTTTGAAAATGAGC
This sequence comes from Microcaecilia unicolor, assembly GCF_901765095.1. NCBI lineage: Eukaryota > Metazoa > Chordata > Amphibia > Gymnophiona > Siphonopidae > Microcaecilia > Microcaecilia unicolor. The sequence continues at coordinate 83,783,658 of NC_044043.1, read as the reverse complement.
CCTACAGTCACTAAAATAACTAACAATACAAACCAAACATTAAAATACAACATATGCAAATATCATACACAACTACCATAAACAGAAAATAATTCTGACTTCTTAATATCTTAATGTTTAAACACCTGCCTACTGTATTGATATGTACATTCAGAGATACACCCTAACAAACAAATGATGTTTCAGTAATTTTTTAAAATGCACTGTTATCTACTAGTCATTTCTAAAGCACTACTAGACGTACGCAGCGCTGTACACTTGAACATGAAGAGAAAGTCCCTGCTCGACAGAGCTTACAATCTAATTAGGACAGACAAACAGAACAAATAAGGGATAAGGACAAAGAGTAGCAAAATTCCATGCAGAATCCCTAAGAGTAGCAAGATTCCGGAATTCCTAAGAGTAGCAAGATTCCACACAGAATCCCAAAGAGTAGCAAGATTCCGGAATCCCAAAGAGTAGCAAGATTCCGGAATCCCAAAGAGTAGCAAGATTCCAGAATCCCAAAGACTACTACTAGTACTTATCATTTCTAAAGCGCTAATAGACGTACGCAGCGCTGTACACTTGAACATGAAGAGACAGTCCCTGTTCGACAGAGCTTACAATCTAATTAGGACAGACAAACAGGACAAACAAGAGATAAGGGAATATATCTCTAACTGTTCCAATATGTGCCTGCTATAATTCCACGTCATAGGACCTGCTATAGAAAAAGTACTGTGCCTAGTTTTTTTTTCAAAATGAAAATTTTGTAAAACTGGTACAGGCAATTGAAACGTAGCAAGTGTTGGCAGATAAAGACCCGAACAGTCCGTCCAGTCTGCTGTCACACTCATGATCAAAACCAACAAAAACAGTGGAAGATTATTGCTCCAGGATTATCAGTTTTAAAAATGGAAGTCCAAAGCTTCTGAAAAGTCTTTAATTCTTTTATTCTCCAACAATATATCAAAAATATGTACAGACTTGTCTCCAGGATTTGTATTTCCGTGGTCAAACATCCCACTTTTTACCCATATCAGACTTGACACTCCAAATGCGTATATGGTCCTGACCCTACACGTGTTTCGGCATGAAGCCTTCTTCAGGGGTCTAACAAATAAATACCAAAACAAAAAAACATCAGAGTAGAAACCAGACATATGAAAAACTATATACATTTATATGAATAGTCTACGTGAAAATACAAATTTATTTATTTATTTATTGCACTTGTATCCCACATTATCCCACCTCTTTGCAGGCTCAATGTGGCTTACAATAAATCGTTCTTGGTGGTGATAGATTAGAACGTAATCACTTATTGTTACACAGAGATGTTGAATAACGTATTAGAGTTTAAAGCAAGCAGATATTATAAAAATAGATCTGAGTAAGATGTGGGAGATGTATACATTTGTATTTGTTATTCTGTGTGGTATGCCTTTTTAAAAAGATGGGTCTTCAGTGATGTTCGAAAGTTTGTTAGTTCGTAGATGCCTCTCAGGTTGTGCGGCAGTGCGTTCCATAGCTTGGCACTCAAGTAGGTGAAGTTTGCTGCATGCGTAAGTTTGTATTTTAAACCTTTGCAGCTTGGGAGATGAAGATTGAGGAATGTGCGGGCTGATCTTTTGGCGTTCCTTGTCGGTAAGTCTATCAGGTCTGACATATACGCTGGGGCGTCTCCATGGATGATTTTATGAACTAGTGTACAAATCTTAAACGTAATGTGTTCTTTGAGTGGGAGCCAGTGTAGTTTTGCTCGTAATGGTTTAGCACTTTCATTTCCTCGAGGGCGGGACTCTGAGGGAATGAACTCACGTCACGAAGGGAAGGAAGGCTAGGGGCAGGGCTTTGAAATGACGTGGCTGTTGGAACGGAGGTAAATTAAAGATTTAAAGTACCAAGGGCGGCGTGGTATGGCGGGGGATGAGGCGAAGCAGAATCGCTGGACAGGGGCAGGGTGGGAGAAGAGAGAAAGGAGATTGGGGGGGGGGGCGCCAGAGACCCTAGGACCGGCCCTGCAGGCAGCCTATGAGTGCAGATGCCGCTGCCCGGGTGAGGCCGAGAGGATTTTAAAGGGAGGGGAGCCCGGTCTGACGAGGGGGGGTGCGTATGCCATGATGCACCTACCTTAAATATACCACCGCTCAGCACCAACTGCTTTCTGGATAGCAGCAGAGAATATCCAGGTTTATTTCAGCCACAGCTGCCAAATTAAGAAAAAAAAAAACAACAGGCTGAATATTGGCTTAAATTTGCTGCCCTTATTTTGGAGCCTCTTGGGACTAAAAATTAGTTGGGACCCCCAGCGGCCATGGCAGAAGGGATGAGGGACCAGGTTTCCCCTCTGTGGTCCTGCTCTGGATGCTGGTTCTCGGAAACCTGATGCTCAGACAGGTGTTTACCGATCCCTCTGTTCACCTGGGAGATGATGATGTATCTTACGAGAGCCCCGGAGGCTTAAGTTCCAGCCTTGACAGGCGAGAGGGAGGGAGGGGGGAGGGAAAGAGTGCAGAGCCAGACAGCAAAGCAAAGAGCAAGAAGGCAACGCTATACTTAAGTGTTTCTCATGTCCACCGCAGGCCTATAAATTATTACTCCTGCGAGCAAACGCAACGAGCCGCTGCAAAGCAAATTAAAGGGGTGGGGGTGGGGGATCCTTACTCATCTGGAAGCCAGTGAGGTGCCCTACCTGCTTCGTCAATATTTTGTCAGAGCAGCAAATCCACACGGGCTCCTTTTTCCAGAAATGAGTCAGCAGCAGGCTGGATCCTGGGAGGGAAGCCGGCTTTTGCTTTAAGGATTTAGGGAAGGGTTTTTTTTTTGGCCACGTCTTGGGGGGGGGAGAAAAGCACAATCGTTGCGTTCGGGGGATTTGTTCAACCTCTGGCTGCTCAGGCGGGGGGCTGGGGCTGCTGCCCCCCACCCCCCTTTGAGAGGTGAGTGCGGGGATCGAACTGCTGGAGCTGGGTTTAAACTGTGACTCTGAGCTGCTGAAGGAAATTCCACCAGGCTGGACCCTGTTCTGCTCGATTTCTCTCTGTCTTCCGTTTTCAGCTGCGGTTAACCTTGGATGCCTCGCTGGCTGGAGAAAAAGTACATGAATTATTTTACACTGTTCGAGAGAGTGTGAGATTGCATGCTTGATTTATGGCTCGTTTCTGGGGGGGAGGGGGGGGGGTAGGACGTTGTGATGCATTGTGCTAGGTGGAAGACTTGAACGCATTTCAGCTGCTTCGCTTGCTCTGAAATACGTCCTCGCTGGTCTCTCATTTCCGCACCGGGCTTTTTGCATTGCTCGCTGCTGCTGCTTCAGACGTGTGTGTGGGCTTTTAACATCTGCTAGACAGATTTTTTTTTTCTTGCTTTGTCGCACAGAAGCCGTGTAAGAAAAAAACAAATCCGTCTCTATGATGCTCTGGCATAGGTGTGTGAGTTGTGTGTGTTGACTGCAAAATATACAGTAATGTGTGAAGGTGCGATTGAATGAAAAGCAGCCTTTAAAGGATTTCATCTGAATTGCGTGTGTACTGATTCGCCGTTATTCTTATAGCTTATGACAAGGGTCGGGTTGATTAAAAATAATAATAATGAGACCACTTGACCGAGGGAGCCTGGAAAGTCATTCAGCATCTAACCTGCTACAGAATCTTCTCTGCTTCTGCCTGAGCTCCTGCAGTAGAAAGTTTGTCTGTTTTTCTACCAACTGGTTATGGCTGTACCTATTTTTTTTTTTGCTTCTGAAGGAATTGAATACTCTAAGGGATTCCCAGTCTTTTTGCTGCAACACTCGGGTATGGCTGCAGAGGTGCAGTGTGACTTTCTAGTTCCTGCCAGTGAGTGAGTACAGCCCTGACCTGTGTGTGAACCGTCTTTCTAATGCCCAGCAACACTACAGGGTTATTTTTGTTCCCCAGCCCTCCCCTCTCCATTTTTCTGCCTATATGCTTAGAATAATTGCACTGTTAAGGTCACTGCTCAGTACCTGGAGGAGTAGAGGAAGAAAACCTAATGGTGAGTGCAGTGAGCTCAGGGAACTGGCAGGGCTGCTGAGAGACAGAGCCGGACCCGGGGCAGGGCCACTGCTGCCTGTTCCCCACTCAGGACGCAGATGCTGCCCCTCACTTGCGCACTCAGGCTGCCCCTGCCCCTACCTTCCTGCATCAGTGCGTCTGATCCTCCCCGGCCCCCAAGAGAGACCCAGCACTGGGTCTGTCTCTCTCCTGCTTCTGTGTGCCGGGACCGGGTTATCGCATTAACGCAGTCACCCGGGTCTCGACAAGAGCAGGAGAGAGACAGACCCCGGCTCCAGACCCCCCTTGGAGGCTGGGGTCCAGGGAATTTTGCCCGCTCCCCGACCCTCCCTCTCGGCAGTCCTGGGATCTGGGTTTGATTCCTGCTGCAGCTCTTTATGACCCGGGTAACTCACTTTTAACCCTCCATTGTCCCAGGTACAAAAAAAAAAAACACCTTAAACTGTGAGTCCATTAGGGACAGAGAAAGTACCCTGCATATTTTATTTATTTTTATTTATTTATTTGTTACATTTGTATCCCACATTATCCCACCTATTTGCAGGCTCAATGTGGCTTACGTAGTACCGTAAAGGCGTTCGCCAATTCCGGTATGAACAAATGCAGTAATGTTGTGGTAGAATAAGGTTCGTGTGTACAGACACATTAGGGAATCGTAGAGAGGAAGAGTTATTATGTGTCCATTACGAGCTTTGGTTTCATTGTGTTGCAGGCAGTGGTGTGCTGGAGCAGGCTCTCACAGGCTCGCAAGAGCCGGTTGTTAAATTTTTGAGAATAATGGGATCCGGTTGTTAGGCCCTCCATGGCTACTTTAACAACTGGCTCCCAAAATGTGGGCTTGGGCTCTCTGCTGAATTCTCTTTTACTTTGCTGGTGGGGATGCTGAGCCCTGCCAGCCAAGTAAATAGACTGCTGCTGCTCCCAGCTCCTTGTTTCCAGCTCGGAGCAGCAGGCTGGGACTTCTCCAGCATGTGTGAGAAGTTTCAGCATGCTGCTCAGAGCAAGACGTTGGGAGTGGTGGCAGTCCATTTATTGGTTGCCAGTAAAGGTATGCCTAGCGTGCCCGCACTAAGGGAGGGAGGAGAGAGAGGCAAGTGTTGCTCCCTCCCCCAGCCACCCCTGGACCTTTCAACTGCAGAGCTGGCTACGTCCGGAGAAAGAGCCTGTTGTTAAAAATTTACCAGCACACCCCTGGTTGCAGGGTACAGGCATTTAAGTTGGGTCGGTAGGGTATGCCTTTTTGAACAGGTTAGTTTTTAATATAGAGCTAGATTTCGTAAATAAAAAAAAATCAGTACTCGATGCTATTCTGTTTACAGGCACTTAAAGATGAACACTCATTCTAGAATAACATTCCCATGTGGGCATCAGAATTTACTCCTCCAGTATCCTATAACAGTGCATGGAAAGTTTAGGAACACCCCTGATGTGCCCATGCACCTCCCATGGCCACACCCCCTTTTGAGTCGCATGCCATGGAATTTGGGTGTAAATTGTTGTACAGTGGCAGGTAGCAAGATGTCTGTGCAAATCCAAATTAGTGCCAATTAGTGCCCAATTATTGGCACAAATTGGCTTGTAAGCCTTTTACAAAGCCGTAGGATAGCTAATGTGAGGGTAGCGTGCGCCAAATCGGCATTACCGCCGGGGTATCGCATGCGCCTGGTGGTGATTCAGAGTTTTGGCGCGCACCGAATCCCTCAGTAGAAAATATTTTTCTATTTTCTGCCATGGGAGCGTTCCCGGCAGTAATCATCAGCACGGCCATGTTGACGCATGCTGCATGGGTTACCGTACGGGTAGCGCGTGAGCCCTTATCGCTAGGTCAATGGCTGGCGGTTAGGGCTCAGGCTATAAATAGGCGCACACTAGTTTTAATTTTTGCGCACGCCCATTTCCCAGCCCATTAAACAATGGCCTTTTCCTCAGCCGCTATGAAAAATGGTCCACTGCGCGGCAAAAAGATGCACCCACGCTACTGCAGGCCACTTTTTACTGCGGCTTAGTAAAAGGACCCATTAGTTGGGTGCACATCTTGGATTGGTGCTCAATTTTGGCCATCATGTATAGAATCTGGGGGTTAATGTGTACAGTGCCACATACATCTAGTAGTGCTATAGAAATGATTAGTAATAGGTTTTCTGATACTGACTTTTCCACTGAGTGATGTCAGGAAAAGAGACTTTCAGTTGATCCATATGCATTCTACGAAAACATGCTGTCGTCCGCCTATCCATCATTAAACAAAAAAATACAAGTTGTTCTAGGTCATTACAGTTATTACAGACTATGGCGATATGGTTAATTTTTCAATTGCGGAAATATGGTAGTGTTTCTGGATATATATATTAGATTGTAAGCTCTTTGAGCAGGGACTGTCTTTCTTCTATGTTTGTGCAGCGCTGCGTACGCCTTGTAGCGCTATAGAAATGCTAAATAGTAGTAGTAGTAGTCTCTTGTAACCAGAGCTAATATTGTGATGTCATAATGCCTCAGGCCACCAATAAGAGCCAACCTCATCAGTGATGTCGCAATGGCTTGATTGTCCTATACTTGGCTCACTTTTATTACATAGCTCTTTGAGCAGGGACTGTCTTTCTTCTATGTTTGTGCAGCGCTGCGTATGCCTTGTAGCGCTATTGAAGTGATAAGTAGTAGTAGTAGTAGTCTCTTGTAACCAGAGCTAATATTGTGATGTCATAATGCCTCAGTCCACCAATAAGAGCCAACCTCATCAGTGATGTCACAATGGCTTGATTGTCCTATACTTGGCTTACTTTTATTACATAGCTCTTTGAGCAGGGACTGTCTTTCTTCTATGTTTGTGCAGCACTGCGTACGCCTTGTAGCGCTATAGAAATGCTAAATAGTAGTAGTAGTAGTAATATATGAAAGAATTACATTGTCTTTGTGTTCGCTCAATAATTATTTTTAAAGCTGGATGTTTAGTTTTTTGGGTGTTATATGGAGAGACATCTAGAAACAGAGAAACATGATGGCAGGTAAGGGCCAAAATTGCCCATCCTCAGTAACCTCTAACTCCTTCTTTTCCTGTGAGATCCCATGTGCCTGTCCCATGCTTTCTTAAATTCTGACACAGTCCTTTGTCTTCATCTGTATTGCATATCCATTTTTTTATTTGATGTTTTATACTTCTGTTTGAATTTGCAATAGTTTGCAACTGAAATGTCCGTTTTTTAAGAATATACGGTTTAAGAGCTCGCTTGGTTCAATGTTCACAGGCCATTACTATTTTGAATAACCTACCTACTCTGTCTGATTTGTCAAGAAGTAAATTATATGCAATTCTGTAAGAAGTTCAAAACCTTTTTATTTGCTAAACTTTAGATTGTTTTTATGTTTTTAAAAAAATATATTTTATAATTTCTTACCTCGGTGTGTTTTTGAATTGTAAACCGTTTAGAACCTTTTGTTGGGATCAGCGCAGTTTATAAATCATGAATTAGATTAGATTTAATTAGATTCTGATATTTGTTATTCACATGGTTAATATGTATAATCACAGAACCTTTTTGTTAAACTGTAATAAGGTGGGACATTGACCACTAATTAGCATGCAGCGACATACACGGACTACTGAAATATGGCTGTGGGTTGAGGCACTTAAACTTTCAGAGGGAGTGGCCTAGTAACAGGGGGACAGACTGCAGGAGACAAGCAGTCCAGGATGGCTTGGGAAGGCTCTGCCTCCACAGCGTCCACTTAAGTCACCGAACTGATAGCCCACAAGTATTTAGGTCAAGAATTAAACGATTCAAAGTAGAATATAGGACATCAGAGCAAATCTGGTACAGCAGGTCTAGGTTTGGTTTCATTAATATTCTGTGCAATAAGGTCATATTTGGGAATCCCAGCGCTGGTTTGTAGGGCACAAAAACCACAGCAAGCACCTGACTTACTAGAACGGATTGGAGCATGAACTGAAGATTAGAAACCTGCTAGCTTTACCGTTTTCCCCTGAGGTCTAAACAGCATCCAATTTATTCCTTTTGTACAATTAGCCCTAGTTTCCTTTAAGTGTGTTTTATTTATTTATTTTATTGCATTTGTATCCCACATTTTCCCACCTTTTTGCGGGCTCAGTGTGGCTTACAATACATTATGAATGATGGAAATACATTTTGTTACAATTTGGTTATGGATTACATTGTGAAGAGTTATACGAGACAAAATCAAAGTATTGTAAGGAATATATCAATGGAAAAGAACATTGAAACATTGGAAGGAAACAACGAGGAGCTAAAGGGCAATATATAATAACAAAAAACATATGGTATACATTTTTTTTTTTGTGAGTAGAGGTATGAGTGTGGTGAGGTTTCAGGATTGAGAATTCATAAGTAGATGTGTTGATGTATTACTGAACAGTGAGTGCGGATTTTATGTGTTTTGGTTCTTTCCATAAACTTTCTCAAAAAGATGTGTTTTCAGTAATTTGCGGAAGTTGGTTTGTTCGCAGATCGTTTTCAGGCCGTGCGGCAGCGTGTTCCAGAACTGCGTGCTCATGTAAGAAAAAGGTTGACGCGTGCAGCGCCTTGTATTTCAGGCCCTTGCAGTTAGGGAAGTGGAGGTTGAGGAAAGTTCGGGATGATTTTTTAGCGTTTCTAGGTGGTAAGTCGATTAACTCAGACATGTAGGCCGGGGGTTCTCCGTGAATGATTTTGTGGACTAATGTGCATACTTTAAAAGTAATGCGTTCCTTGAGTGGGAGCCAGTGTAGCTTCTCTCGTAAGGGTTTTGCACTTTCATATTTTGGTTTTCCGAATAGGAGTCTGGCTGCTGTATTCTGGGCTGTTTGAAGTTTCCTCAGTATTTGCTCTTTGCAGCCTGTGATCAGGGCTCTAATTGTCATTGTACACAGAAAAATACACAGCCCTGTTGTTCTCAGGGTCATCACCAGTTTCTCAAAAAGGTGAAAATGGGAAAATGTATTCCCACCTACCCCCAGAGCAACTGGAGCAGTGCTTGGTTTGGTTGAAGGGAGAGAGAGAAAGGAGACAGGAAAGTGCCGTTATTAGCAAAACACAACGGGGATTATTTATTTAAGCATTTCTCACACGCTTTATCAATAAAGTTCAAGTCGAGGTACAAACAAACACGAACAATATACAAACACTTTCAAATAGACATTACAAACAACAATGCAAAACACAGTAATATAACAGATTAAATGAAAACGGTAATGGCATTCAAACACGCGTGGGATAAACACAAAGGAATCCTGTTTAGAAGGAATGGTTCCATGGAATCTCAGCGGAGATTGGGTGGCGACGCCGTAATTGGGAAACAAGATGGGAGCTGGGCAGACTTCTACGGTCTATGCCCTGATCGTGACTGAATTGATAGGGATGGGCTGGAGTGTATGGTTTAAGGGGCTTTGATGTTAGCTCTAGAACTTAGTAAAAGAACAGTGCTGGGTAGATTTCTACGGTCTGTGCCCTGGGAAAGGCAAGGACAAATCAAACTCGGGCATACATATAAAGTATCACATACCATGTCAATGGGTTTTTGTCTTGTTGGGCAGACTGGATGGACTGTACAGGTCTTTATCTGCTGTCATTTACTATGTTGCTATTTATTTATTTGGATTTTGCTCACACATTTTTCAGTAGTAGCTCAAGGTGAGTTACATTCAGGTGCTCTGGATATTTTTCTGTCCCAGGAGGGTTCATATTCTAAGTTTGTACCTGAGGCAATGGAGGGTTAAGTGACTTGCCCAAGATTACAAGGAGCAGCAGTGGAATTTGAACCGGCCACCTCTGGATTGCAAGACCGGTGTTCTAACCACTAGGCCACTCCTCCACTAGCAACACTCCGTGTAGAATCTCAAATATTTATTTATTTAGATTTTGCTCACACCTTTTTCAGTAGTAGCTCAAGGTGAGTTACATTCAGGTACTCTGGATATTTCTCTGTCCCAGGAGGGCTCACAATCTAAGTTTGTACCTGAGGCATTGGAGGGTTAAGTGACTTGCCCAAGATCACAAGGAGCAGCAGCGGGATTTGAACCGGCCACTTCTGGATTGCAAGACCTGTGCTTTAACCACTAGGCCACTCCACTATTTTACAAGCATCTAAACAAAACATCCTAAAATCATTAGCCCACCTGGCACTAAGAGCCAGATCCTATAAATAGCACTCAAAATGGGTGCAGGGAAAGATTAGCGCTATGCGTAATTCTGTAAAGGGCATGCACCCTTTATACAATCATGCTTAGCTCCTATTCCTGCACCCTGTCTTTGGGCAGCAGACTTATGCCTGCTGAATGCGAGTGCCCAAGGTGGGCATGCTGACCCATTATTCAGCAACAACGCATTCAACTTTTCAGAACACTCCTGACACACCCATGTCCCCCCCCATGGTGGCCACACCCCCTTTTGCATTGCATGCTATGGGATTTGAGCACCAAGGAAGGGGTCCTTTTACTAAGGTGTGCTGAAAAATGGCCTGCGGTAGCTTAAGCATGGGTTTTGGGTGTGCAAAGAATCATTTTTCAGTGCATCTGTAAAAAAAAAAAAAAAAGTCTTTTAAAAATATTTTCTGAAAATGGATGTGTGGCAAAATCAAAATTGCCACGCATCCATTTTGGGTCTAAGACCTTACTGCCAGCCATTGACCTAGTGGTAAAATCTCATGCGGTAACCGGGCAGTAATGACCTATGTGCGCCAAATGCCACTCGGCACGCATCCGATACGCGTGGCAGAAAATAAAAATTATTTTTTTGGCCATGCGTATCGGACGTGCGCCAAAAATGAAATTACCGCAAGAGCCACATTGTATCCATGTGGTAACTCCATTTTGGCGTGCGTTGGGCACGCGTTGACGCTTACGTGACTTAGTAAAAGGGCCCTCAAGTGTTCAAAAATAGCACACAGCCAGATGCAAGTGCAAATTCTAATTAATGCCAATTACTGATTGTTAACGGCCTATAAGTCATTTAAGTTGGGCGCATTTTGGGATCATGCCGAAGTCTGGAAACCATATATAGAATCCAGGGGTAAGTTTGTCCCCAAATGCCTGCCAGAATAGATATATTTTAAGGCCCCCACCCATGAGGATTAATTATAATTCAGTACTTGACCCACAAGGACACACAGTGGTAACTTTTTTTTTTAAAGGGTCATGGACTCGATATACTTTTTTTCTGTAGTACAATCAAAGTGGTTTACATTTATTATATATAGGTACTTTCTCTGGCCCTAGGTCTCACAATCTAAGGGGCCCTTTTACTATGACATTTAGGTACCTATGAGACCTTTCTTCTAAATCAGTGGGTTGCGGTAAGGTCTCATGCCAAAAATAGACGCGTGCTGGTTTTAATTTTGCCGCACCTCCATTTTTGTCCTCAAGAAAAGGCCTTTTTTGCAGGGGTTCTGAAAAATGGACCTGCGCATGTCCAAAGCACGTGCCTACACTAGCACAGGCCATTTTTCGGTGCGCCTTCGTGAAAGGGCACCAAAGCTTTTTGTACTTGAGGCAAGGGAGGTTTAAGTGACTTGTCCAGGATCGCAAGGGGTCACAGTGGGAATCAAACCCAATGCCTCAAGATTACTATCCATTGGGCTACTCCTCCACAGAACTGGGCCAATGGTAGAAGGCATATGACACAAGGCCTGGGTCAGTGGCAACTTTCACCACTTAACTGCAATAAAAGGAAATCAGAGCTTTTCATTGAGTATGTAGGAAACAAAATGAAATTGACATTGTCGGAATTGCTTAGCTACAATTTTCCTTTACAAGCAGCTAGAAAAGACATTGAAGACGTATTTGAAGTTGAAATGCCTCCACCTAACATAGTTACATAGTAACATACATAGTTGTTATGTTACTATGTAAGGTGGAGGCATTTCCATGTCTGTTTATTTATTTAGCTGTTTGTATTTCGCATTATCTAGACATTCTAAGAGGAGAACAGACTAAATAAATTGTTAAAAAGTTGTTGTTTTTTTTAATGGTTAAGTACTATATATTTTTTTTTTGTTACATTTGTACCCTGCGCTTTCCCACTCATGGCAGGCTCAATGCGGCTTACATGGGGCAATGGAGGGTTAAGTGACTTGCCCAGAGTCACAAGGAGCTGCCTGTGCCTGAGGTGGGACTTGAACTCAGTTCCTCAGGACCAAAGTCCACCACCCTAACCACTAAGCCACTCCTCCACTGTTGCTACTATTTGAGATTCTACATGGAATGTTGCTATTCCACTAGCAACATTCCATGTAGAAGTCGGCCCGTGCAGCTCACCAATGTGGCCGCGCAGGCTTCTGCTTCTGTGAGTCTGACGTCCTGCACGTACGTGCAGGACGTCAGACTCACAGAAACAGAAGCCTGCGCAGCCTTCTACATGGAATGTTGCTAGTGGAATAGCAACATTCCATGTAGAATCTCCAATGGTAGCAACATTCCATGTAGAATCTCCAATAGTATCTATTTTATTTTTGTTACATTTGTACCCTGCGCTTTCCCACTCATGGCAGGCTCAATGCGGCTTACATGGGGCAATGGAGGGTTAAGTGACTTGCCCAGAGTCACAAGGAGGTGCCTGTGCCTGAAGTGGGAATCAAACTCAGTTCCTCAGGACCAAAGTCCTCCACCCTAACCACTAGGCCACTCCTCCACTGTTGCTACTATTTGAGATTCTACATGGAATGTTGCTATTCCACTAGCAACATTCCATGTAGAAGTCGGCCCTTGCAGATCACCAATGTGGCCGCGCAGGCTTCTGCTTCTGTGAGTCTGACGTCCTGCACGTACGTGCAGGACGTCAGACTCACAGAAACAGAAGCCTGCACAGCCTTCTACATGGAATGTTGCTAGTGGAATAGCAACATTCCATGTAGAATCTCCAATAATATCTATTTTATTTTTGTTACATTTGTACCCCACGCTTTCCCACTCATGGCAGGCTCAATGCGGCTTACATGGGGCAATGGAGGGTTAAGTGACTTGCCCAGAGTCACACCAATGTGGCCGCCGCAGGCTTCTGCTTCTGTGAGTCTGACGTCCTGCACGTACGGGCAGGACGTCAGACTCACAGAAACAGAAGCCTGCGCAGCCTTCTACATGGAATGTTGCTAGTGGAATAGCAACATTCCATGTAGAATCTCCAATGGTAGCAACATTCCATGTAGAATCTCCAATAGTATCTATTTTATTTTTGTTACATTTGTACCCCGCGCTTTCTCACTCATGGCAGGCTCAATGCTGCTTACATGGGGCAATGGAGGGTTAAGTGACTTGCCCAGAGTCACAAGGAGCTGCCTGTGCCTGAGGTGGGAATCGAACTCAGTTCCCTAGGACCATGGTTCAAGAATATTTTTTTCTCTGCCTGTACTAAGTATTTATACGACAATCATATTTACTTTCTTTTTCTTTCCTCTGCTGCTCCCTTGATGTGGACTTGATATTAGATTATATGTTTCTTTCTTATATTTCCGCATTTTGTTTTTCCTTGATGGTATTTTTCTTTGTATTATTGTAATACAATTATATTTAATTGCAAATTAAAAAAAAAGTAAATGACAACAGATAAAGATCAGCATATCCCATTTAGTCCACCCAGAAAGACAGTCAGGGATGTATCTGTGACCATGTGGGCTATTCCCCATCCCTCTGATTTTAGGGTTTGTAATGCCTGGGGAAAGTTATTTAAATTTTACTGGGCGTGGAAATGGATTGTCCGCTGCTGTCGTGGACAGGATGCTGGGCTCGATGGACCCTTGGTCTTTTCCCAGTGTGGCATTACTTATTTACTTGTATGTGCTGCATAAGGAACCTCTGTGTTTATCCCACACCTTTTTCAAATCCATCATTTTTTCACTCCACCATTTCCCTTGGTAGAGCGACCCAGGCATCCACCATCATGTCTATGAAAGGGTATTTTCTGATGTTGTTTTCAATTTTTTTCTCCTTGCAAAGTTCATTTCACGTCCTCTAGTTTTATAGCAATGCCGTTTTTGGAAAAGGCTGTTTTGCTCCTTACTATCTTTCTAGAACTGAAATGTGTGTATCCCTCCCCTCCTCCAGGGTATACATATTTATTTATTTTTTATTTATAGTCAAGTATAAATTCCGCAAAAGCTGATTTTCCGCAATAGCTGATTTTTAGCGTGGGTTTGACGGCCATTTTTTTTTTGCTGCAACTATAGGCCAGAATATCTTTGGCTGGTTTGAACTTAACCGGCCAGCGCCAAATATCGGCTTGGCTGATTTAAGTGCAAACTGGCCAAAAATAAACTGTTTTTTTTTCAGTGCTGGTCACTTGAAACGGCCCGGCATTCGATACCCGGCATTAGCGCCAACCACAGGAGTTAGCCCGGTTAACTCCTGCCTTCTGAATATCAGCCCCAGTGTGTTTTACAACAGAGGGTTTATCAACTTTGCCTCAAATTGTGAGGTTGCTGTGCCACTGTACTTCAATACGTAGCAACAAAAGACCAACATTCAGTTGTAGAGCGATACTGGACTAATGTGATTCATTTTCTGGTAGCGCTATACAAATGCTAAAAATAATAATAATAATAATTTTCAGCTAGCTTTGAGCAGGGCCACTGAGGTGGGGGGGGGGGCATGATGCCCCCTGGCCTGGCCTCCAAGAGGGGGGTGGTCTGGCGCCGGGGTCTGTCTCTCTCCTTCTCCTGATGGGAACCGGGTGATCGCATCCCGACAGGAGCAGGGGAGAGAAAACTCGGGCGCCATGACCCCCCTAGAGGCTGGGGAAGGGCAAACACAAGGCTTCAGGGCCTTTGGTTTGACTGGCAGGCAGTGGCGTAGGAAGGGTGGGACGGTGGGGCGGTCCGCCCCGGGTGCACGCCACTGGGGGGGGGTGTCGGCTCCGCTGGTTCCCTGCTCCCTCTGCCTCGGAACATGTTACTTCCTGTTCCGGGGCAGAGACAGCAAGGAACCAGCGTAGCCGACGCAGCTCCCAGCGACGTGCACGGGGGCGGATCAGCCCTCTCACTCGCCCCTCGCTTCCTAATTGAAGTAAGAATGCGCTTCGGGGGGGTGGGTGTGCGCCGAGGGGGTGTGTGTGCCGTGTTGCACCCGGGGGGGGGGGGGGGGTGCGAAGTGGCGACCCGCCCCGGGTGTCAGCTGCCCTCGCTACGGCACTGCTGACAGGGATCCCCAAGCCCCGCCAGCAGAAGCCTTCTTTCAGCACTGTTCTCTGTCGCATTGCCTGCCATGTGGCTGCTTTTCCCCTCATGTCACGCATGCGTGCTGAGCATGCATGACACGAGGGGAAAAGCAGCCAAGAGAACAGTGCTGGAGGAAGGCTTTGGCGGGGCTTGGGGGTCCCTGCCAGCCAAGGTATGTGGAGTTGCGGCAGGGGGGGCAGAGAGTTGTGGCAAAATGTGCCCCCCCCTCCCCACTTTGGGCCCCGGCCCCCAATTTTTGTGGTCTGGCTATGTGGCGGTCCTGGGGTGGGGGCTCGGCAGTGGCGGCCCTGCCCCGGGCCTGGCTCAGTCTCTCGGCTGCCCTGGCCTTGACGGCTATGTTCCTTTCATCAGATGAGTTCATGGTCTTAGAAAAGCAAGTTAGTCTAACGCTTTACCAAACTGAAGTGGTTGGTGTTTGGGAAAATACAATGTATTTACTTATGGCTTTGCTATTAACGACTTCCTTGAAATGGAACTCTGTTAGGTCTCCACACCTGTCTGAGTGGTATTCAAAATGTGTGTTGTATATTTGAGATGGAGCGTTTCTCTGTCGTTGTCAAGGATAGTTTATTTTTCTTTGATAAGACTTGGTTCTCCTTCTTGAAGTTTGTAAAACAAAACATCTGAGTTCTTATGCCTTGGTTTGAGATGGACTATGGAGGTGGTTTCTCTCCTTGCCGTCATCTTCACTTATTAATATATTTCCACAGAATGTGTTTTATTACTGATCTGCAATGTGTAAAAATAGCCTGATGTTCAAAGGCAGGAGCCCTTTTACTAAGGCACGGTAGGACTAACGCGGGCAGCACTGCTGTGTGACACGCTGGTGCATTCCACGGTGGCTTCCCGCTCAGCACGCGCTAATCCCACACTGGAAACTATTTTTTATTTGCGAGCGTGGGAGGCGTGCCTGTGCCAAGGGCCTAAGCCAGACCTCGAGGTGGGAGGGGGCCAGAGCTGAAAGTGGGGGGCACATTTTGGTCACCGCCCCCACTGCACCGCCCACTGCCGCCGCTGTAACGTCTTGGCTTGCGGGGGTCCCCAACCCCCGCCAGCGGAAGACATCGTCCAACGCTGGTCTCTGGCACTGCTGCATTGCCTGCCCTGCTCTCTCTTCCCCTCACGTCCGGCACGCTCCATTTAGTGAAACTGTCAAGTTCACTAATTGGGAGCGTGCCCAACGTGAGGGGAAGAGAGAGAGAGAGGGGAAGGCAATGTGACAGCAGCGCCGCCGCAGACCAGCACTGGACGAAGTCTTCAGCACCGAAAATCCCAGTTTGTGAACACCGCGGACCCTGATG
This sequence comes from Microcaecilia unicolor, assembly GCF_901765095.1. Taxonomy (NCBI): domain Eukaryota; kingdom Metazoa; phylum Chordata; class Amphibia; order Gymnophiona; family Siphonopidae; genus Microcaecilia; species Microcaecilia unicolor. The sequence goes on along the minus strand of NC_044043.1, from coordinate 83,767,163 downwards.
CAGGATTCAAAACCTTGGCCAAAGTTGAGCCGCGGTTAGTGGTTAGAGATTCAGCAGACTACTGGGTGACTGGAAAGATAAGTCTCTTTTCATATTCAAATTTAACAGCTTCTTTGAAGAGTTTAAAATAGGAGGTTTTTCAGCCGATGATGAATGTGCGAGCCTCCCTAAAGTTGATTTAACATATTAATAACGGAGTGTTCCAACGTTTATTTGAGGCTTTTCCTCCATAGGAGATCATACTACATCGTCAATGGTAGATATCTTACATTTTTGATTGGTTCAGGAACGAGGTAATATTCTACAAGCTTCAGAGTGTTATTTTGATTTGTTCTTGCCATTTTTCACGGCACAGACTGTAGAAGTTTGCCCAGCACTAGCTTTGCTTCCTAATTACCGGTGTTGCCACCCAATCTCTGCTGAACGTCTGTGGATCCATTCCTTCTGAACACATTTTTGAATTCCGTTACCGTTTTCATCGCCACCACCTCCCGCGGTGGGCAGCGTCTAAGAGTTCTCCCCTCCTCCACTCCCTACAGTCACTGGGATCTGAGCAGGAGGTCATTTTGACTGGCAAACACACAATTCTGTGGGCGGGGTGGTCCCCTGAGAGCATAAGGGAGATCATAGCTGCCCCAGGAGGTGCCTGTGAGAGAAGATGGAACAGGCAGCGTCCTCCTTCACAGATAATGTCCGGGGCAGCTGTGAACTCCCTTGAAAATGATCAGTTAGCGCCAAATTCAAAAGCAGCTAACTCGTGAGCGTTTCAGGGGCAGAGTTGGGTTAAGTACCTATATTCAGTCCCTCACCGCATTAACTCGGGCCACATAAATAGCAGTCCTATCTGCGGTGAGGGGCTGAATATAGACTTAACTGTAGCCGGCTCAAATAAAATATGGATATTCAGTGCCAAAGTCTGGACATGGCCTGGCATTGAATATTCGGGAATAACACCAGTGGCGGGTAGCAAAATTCTCACTGCCGCCGGCTGGATATCAGGGGGAATGTTTTCATCACCGTTTATGTTTGAACTAGATTTTTAAAATCTATTTTTCTGTTCTTTATTGCATTACACTGACACAATTTTAATAAATGTTTGAACTGAAAAATACATATTGACATGGTAACTGTGTTTACCTTGGTTGACAAATGGTTCTGCCATTTCTTTCAACACTATTGAGTGTAGTCACTGTAGATATCCACACCCCTCTGAGAAAATGAGAACGGAGAACCTTTTCCTTGGCCTTACACCTTCAGAAGTTGTCTTTGAATGCCACACATTGGACAGCTTGGCTTTTTATTTAGCTGTCTTTTATCTTTTTTCAGTGTAAAAGGCTTTGGCTGTTTGGTTAAGAGGTACAAAGTTATTAACTGTAGGGTATATGTGACTTGATTTGCCCTTTCATGCCTTGTCTGGATATTTTGACTTCCTTTCACTGTTCTAAAGGAACCGCTTCGTAGCTTATCTGGGAAAGGGAGTATACAAGTTTTGTAAAGAAATTGAAGATAAATATGTTATGATCCAAGATGCTTGCTGAAGAATTACTGAAGCCTAAGTTAGATTTGGGGTTTTTGATGCATATCTCTGTGGACATACTCTTTTCATGTGAGGCAGTCCTTTTTTGTTGTCTGGGATGACTAAACCCTGAAGTAGTCAGTCACTAAATGTGTAGACCTACAATATAATAATTTACTTAGAACTCAGTCAGGGTGAAGAGGGTAGCTGTGATTGAGTAGCAGCTGAAATATTTACTAAACCTGCAGCCAGGAAGAAGAGAAGCCACCTATTACTCAACTATACCACTCAGAGCTGATTTTGATACCGTCTGTTCTTGGGACTGGCTTAGTGGCAAGTGCTGTGCACTGAAAGGCACAGGAACGCTGGGAGGCGATGATCTGCAAGAAAGCAAAGCAGCAAAACATAGAGCAGACCAGCAGGTGTACAGGTAGATGGTTTATTAAAACACGTAGCCAACGTGGCCACGTTTTGCCCAAAAAGGCTGTGTCAGGGGTAAAGCTGTGGTCCAGACGTATAAATTAATTAAAAACATACAAATGAATGTAGTAAAAGCAGTTAGCTAAGCGGGCACGTGCTGGGCCATTTTTTTACCACGTCTAGGAAAAAAGGCCTTTTTGAAGGGGACGGAAAATGGACGTACGCTAAAACTGAAACCAGCGCGCATCCATTTTCGGCCTGAGACCTTAACGCCACCCACTGACCTAGTGGTAAGGTCTCACGCGCTAACCGCAAGGTAAGCACGCAGCATGCGCCAACTGCTGTTTTACCGCTGGGTAAGCAGCCTGCGGTAGAAAATAGAAAATTATTTTCTACCGCGGGATGCGGCGCGTGCCAAATTTTGGAATTACCGCCCGGCTCACGCGCTACCTCGACAGTAGTTCCGATTTGGCGCGTGCTGTACACGCATAGGCCCTCCTGCACCTTTGTAAAAGGGGCCCCTAAGTTAGGTGCATAACTGGCATGCTTCTAGAACCTTTCTGTGGAATATTGCGCACTAGAAGCAAACCTGTGCGCACAAGGAGCGGACAGATGTGACGCATTTGTTTACACTTTCAAACAATAAAAGAACCAGGGGACACAAGATGAAACTAGAATATGGTCGATTTAAAACAAATAGGAGAAAGTTTTTCTTTACTCAGCGTGTAGTTAGACTCTGGAACTCGTTGCCGGAGAATGTAGTGACAGCAGCTGGCCTTACGGAATTTAAAGGGGGTTTGGACAGATTCCTGAAGGAAAAGTCCATTGAACATTATTAATTTCCTTTTTTTTTGTTGTTGTTGGGTTTTGCCAGGTTCTTGAAGCCCGGATTGGCCACTGTCGGAGACAGGATGCTGGGCTTGATGGACCCTTGGTCTTTTCCCAGAATGGCGGTGCTTATGTACTTACTAGTAAAAAAGGCCCGTTTCGTAATCAAATGAAACGGGTGCTAGCAAGGCTATAGAGAGAGTGAGAGTGTGTATATGTATGTGTGTCTGTGTGTGTGTGACACAGAGAAAGTGTGTGTCTGTGTGAAAGAGTGTGTGCACAGGTAGGGTGAAAATGAAGAGACAGCAGTGAAATTTTACATAGGACAGCTGAACCATTTGAGGCGTGTTTGTGTGTCTGTGTGAGAGAGTGTGTATATGTGTGTGGGTGCGTGTGTGTGTGAGATAGAGACAGTGTTAGTGTGTGTGTGTGTGTGCGTCTGTGTGAAAGAGTGTGAAAGGGTAGGGTCAAAATGAAGAGACAGCATTATAATTGTACATAGCAAAGCACAAACATTTGAGGCAGTTCTTGCCTTATCTCCCCTGTCGCCCCCTCCATACCCAATGATTCGTTCCTTGTCTTCCATCCCCTCTGTGTCCCATGTGTATGTGTGTGAGAGAGATAGAGGTGCTAGCAGTCCCTGTGATAGTGGCAGGTCAGTTGCTCATTATAGCCAGTTAAGAGTAAGAGTGTGTGTGTATGTGCTGGTTTTTTTCCTTCCCTCCTATGCCCACCGTGTCCGTTGTTTGTGTGGAGATCAGAGATCTATATGGTCCTTTTAGCGTTGCTGTTGATGTTGCGTAGCAACTGTGTGCTGCTGGTTTTCATTGTTCTGCGATGTGTCTTATGTCACGTTCCGTCGCTTAGTAACGGGTTCGCGATGCGATTGGTTGAGTGTCATTGGTCCGCCCTCGACGTCATGATGTCTGATGCGGGGGGCGGGGCCAACACTCATGGGCGAATTCCTGGTTTCACCACCATGCATTTAGAACGTTGGGACTTGTGGAGGCTTCAGAATGTTGGAGGTGCGTTTTATATAGAGAGATGTGCAATGAAGGAGAAAGTGTCTAGCACCTGCTGGATGGAGAATAGGTTGCAAAATGTTGTCGCAAAATTATTTAAGTCCAATAAAAATATATCGCCTACAATTTGTTTTGACCTCTATTTCTACAAAAGACTTTGTGAATTGTGTATAAAACGGGTAAATTCCACTAATCTGGTTTGAATTCAAATTTATATCGGCAAAAATCTAACTTGAATTTGCTCATGGCCAAGACCAAGCTGATGCTGATTCTTCACCCCTCTTTCTCCTCCATCTCGTTTGAATGGGGCTGCGCCATCCACAGAATTCCAGAGCAAGCCCGCTCCATTGCGTCCTGAATTGGACGGCATTTGCTATTGCACTTTTTCTCCCCAGTCGACAGAACTTCTGCTGCCAAGAGTGTGGGAGATCTTTTCGAACATGTATTTTCCACTTGCTGGAAGTTCAGCAGCAGCTGAAGCTGAAGTGAACAGTAGTAAATTCAATCAACAGAACAAACCAATTGTTCCAATGGCTGAGATGAGACTTTTTGCTTGCCTGGCAGTTTCTTCCTGCTCTTTCGGGCTTTCAGCTCAACATGAACCAATCTCTATTAGGCTACTGCATCAAGAAACGTCATTGTACAACTACTTCTTGTTTTTCTATCTTTAGGCGTAATTTATAGAATCACGTTTTCTCGGTGCCATTTAATGTGCATAAATTGATTATAACTGCAACAGACCAAATTAGCGTAAAATGAAAGCATCGGTGCATGAATACGGACAGAGGGAATCGTATAAGGTTCTCAGGCATATCAGTATAGACAAACAACACTGGCACCATAAAGGACACATACAACCTTCCCCTAATCAGTGGCGTACCAATGTGGGGGCGGTCTGCCCCGGGTGCACTCCGCTGTGGGGGAGGTGCCGCGGCGTGCGCCTGTTGCCCTGTCTCAGTCTGAGAAAGTTCGCAGTTCGCATGTGTTCACTGCTCCCTCTGAGTCTGCCCCGGAACAGGTTACTTCCTGTTCCAGGGCAGACTCAGAGGGAGCAGAGAACACGTGCGAATTGCGAACTTTCTCGGAGACAGGGCAACAGGCGCGCGCTGCGGCACCCCCCCCAGCGGCGTGCACCCGGGGGGGGGGGGAAGAGGTGTCATTTTGCCGGGGGGGGGGGCATCAGCGATCCGCCCCGGGTGTCAGCTAGGGTCGGAACGCCACTGCACCTAATAGAAAAAATTCTATCCAAAACAGCCTAAAAATAACCCCCCCCCCCCCCCGATATTGAAAAGCATTTAACCAGCCAGGATCGGCATCTGGCCTGTTAAATGCCCCATAACCGGCTACCTGGCGATATTCAGCAGGGGACAGCCGGTTATCTCCAATATCACTGGTTAGCAGTTAGCCGACATAACCGACTATCCACCGATTTTCAGCCCCACTTTAACGGCTATAGTTGGCCAGTTAGAAGATAACCAGCTAAGTCTGAATATCAACATAGCTGGGTATCTTCTAACCGGCCAAAATAAACCGTATATTCAGTGCCGGTCACTGGAAACGGCCCGGCATTGAATATTCAGGTTTAGCCTGGCTGACTCCCGCGGTCTGAATATCAGCCCCAAAGAGATTAAAAGAACTCTTAAATTTAGAAGCTATTTCTACCACTTTTGCTTGTCTATATTGATGTACCTGAGAACCTTATTTGATTCCCTCTGTCCATATTCATGCACTGTTTGCATTTCACGCTAGTTTGCTCTGTTGCAATTACAGTCAATTTTTGTACACCCACTGATATGGCTTGTTCTTTTGCATGCCACCCAGTTGTTACATTTTATGACTGCACTGTTATACTATTGTATTTTATGGTTATAAGTACACAAGTACATAAGTATTACCATACAGGGAAAGACCAAAGGTCCATCAAGCCCAGCATCCTGTTTCCAACAGTGGCCAATCCAGGTCACAAGTGCAGAAACGCAAATAGTAGCAACATTCCATGTAGAACCCCAAAGACTAGCAAGGTTCTAGAATTCTAAAGAATAACAAGATTCCATGCAGAATTTCAAAGTGTAGCAACATTCCATGCAGAACCCCAAAGAGTAGCAAGATTCCATTCAGAATCCCAAGTACATAAGTGCTGCCATACTGGGACAGACCGAAGGTCCATCAAGCCCAGCATCCTGTTTCCAACAGTGGCCAATCCAGGCCACAAATACCTGGCAAGATCCCAAAAATGTACAAACCATTTTATACTGCTTATCCCAGAAATAGTGGATTTTCCCCAAGTTCATTTAATAACGGTCTATGGACTTTTCCTTTAGGAAGCCGTCCAAACCTTTTTTAAACTCCGCTAAGCTAGCCGCCTTTACCACATTCTCTGGCAACGAATTCCAGAGTTTAATTACACGTTGAGTGAAGAAAAACTTTCTCCGATTCATTTTAAATTTACTACATTGTAGCTTCATCGCATGCTCCCTAGTCCTAGTATTTTTGGAAAGGGTGAACAGACGCTTCACATCTACCCGTTCAACTCCACTCATTATTTTATAGACCTCTATCATATCTCCCTTCAGCCGCCTTTTCTCCAAGCTGAAGAGCCCTAGACGCTTTAGCTTTTCCTCATAGGGAAGTCGTCCCATCCCCTTTATCATTTTCATTACCCTTCTCTGCACCTTTTCTAATTCCACTATATTCGACCACAAGGTGATATTGTGATCGAATAAAGGTACGTGTGTATCAGGTACAATGGGGGTTGAGGAGAGGAAAGGTTATATAGTGTCCATTACGAGCTTTGGTTTTGCTGTGTTGCCGAGTATCTATGTTGGTATCTATGTAGGGTCGGTGGGGTATGCCTTTTACGTGTTTATAGAATAGCGCATATTGTTTGTTTTTTCAACGCCAATTTTTCGGCGCTATTTGTAGAATTTAGTCCCATGGGCTTTCACAACTACACTAAGGGCCCTGTTTACAAAGGCATGCTAGATTTTTTTTTTTAGCGCGCTCTAGCCATTTAGATGCCTATAGTATTCTTATGGGCGTCTACACAGCACGCGCTAAAAACGCTAGCGCATCTTTTTAAACGAGGCCCTAAATGTTTTACAGCGAACGTCAGTTGGGCCTGCTGTAATATCAATTCACTTTTACTCAATCGCCCTCCCCTCCACATTTCCTGAAGTGAAGTGACCCGACAGATGAGTGTCGGGGGCAGTATGTCTGCAAACAGAGCCTCCACGCTGTCTCCGGTCCGGTTTGTTTGTACTAGTTTCATTCATAGGGTGAACTGCGCTGATTGCATGACCTTGGCTGAGAATTTAGTTAGAACTTTATGCTACTGCTTAGCGAGGCCTCTTACTGGAAAGGGGGGGAGTTGGATAGACTGTTTACTCAGCTGCAGTAGGGGCTGACATGGAGGAGACAGCTGCTTCCAGTGAACTCTGCCCAGATGTGGACTTTTTCCACCCCCTGTCTGTGTTCACTGCACAGAATTCTAACCCAGTAAAAGAAGAGTCTGTGATAACATGCACTGTGTGATAGATTATATTGTATCCATTAGGATAATATTTTAAAAAAAGAAAATTAGCTGTTAGAAAAAAATAAACAAAAAAACAGGCTTGCATTAGGGTTTCCCATAGTTTTCCATAATAAAGGCACTAGGCCTGTGATGTCCCATTTTGCATAGGGTCTGTACTTGGGATGTGGGACATCCAAGTTCACATTTCCCTGGTATTTTACAAAAGGCTGCTGGGCTGAATGTACTGCGTACAATGGCGTCTGGCAGAAATGACCTAGTGTCTGGTGTACCGAACACCGGAGCGCGCAGTTCTAAATAGGAGCAGAATGTAGCCTGGTGTACCGGACACCGGAGCGCGCAGTTCTAAATAGGAGCAGAATGTAGCAGACACTGTTGCACGCAATGTTCGGTACACGAGACACTAGGTCATTTTTTTCAGACGCCATAGTACGCAGAGAAGTTGAACTTGTGCACTACACCTGAAGCAGGCCCTCGCGGCCGAAACACGATTTCTGTCGACTCCATGCACAGATTTTTGAATAAAACTTCTGATGTGAACTCCTTGAGTCCGTTAGACATTTTTTTTCCTGCGTCATCCTTTGTGTCACCTTCGCTGTGTTTGCCTGCTTGCATTGACCTGTGCGGAGGTTTTTTGTTCTGTGCTTGTCGATTCATATTCCTGTGTGCTACTTATTTTGGAAGGCAGATAATTCCACCATTTGGTCCCTAAGTATGGGAAGTTAGCAGAATAAACCGATTTATAGATCACTTTTTTACAATTTGGGAAATGTAGTCTTTTCTAGTCTCTCGCTTCGTAACTTAGCAAGACAGACTAAATGGTCAGATGTGTAAGACCTTGTGCCCATAAAACATTAAGGAGATCCTCAGGTAAGTCCCAGGGGAGGGGAAGGTGCAGAGTATGGTGGAGTGTAATTTGAGGTGTGATCACTTGGGTGGAGGCGGATTGGATGCATGGGGGGTAACCTCTTGGAGAAGGTGATCAGATGAGGGGGTAACTTGGGGAGAGGGAGTTTGGATGCGGGAGATAACCCTTTAGGGGGATAAGATGGAGTTGAGCTTTTTGGGATCTTGCCGGGTATTTGTGACCTGGATTGGCCACTGTTGGAAACAGGATGCTGGGCTTGATGGACCTTTAGTCTTTCCCAGTATGGAAATACTTCTGTGCTTATGTACTATGAGCTGTTTAGGGGCATTGGATCAGAGGGGGAAGATTGGGAAAGATGTGCCACCCTGAATATTTTCTTTCAGATTTGTTTTTCTTTGCCTCATCACCACGTTACGTACTTGGCGTATACTTCAGGGGCATTTGTGCTATCTCCCAAACCACGTACTGCACAGTAAATGCAGGGCAGATACTTGGCATGCCTTCTGCATTTTCCGCTTGGGCTTTGCACTCGTTGCACTCACTGTAACTTTTGCAGTTAAGGGGTAGTAAATGCAAAATTTCCTGCACTTTAATAAAAAGGTCACCTCCCCCCTCCCACACACTTATTTTTCTCTAAAGGGTATTTAATGTAACACACTCATGGCTACACATTAAAACTTAGGCTTCATCTGAGCAGCCATCGTGCAGCAATATTTCAGGACAATCAAACAACCCCCCCCACCCCCCACAATGCAGCGGCATCCGTTCCTGGTCCAAAAAAAGAACACAGCTTATTATTCCCTTCTTGACTTGAACTTTTGTGATTGCATTGAATCCCTGGGTCTGCACAAAGCGGCAAAGGGGGTAGGAGGAAAGAGATAACCACTGGGCCAAAAAACGAAGGCAATTTATGAGGTAACTGCCTCAGTCCTCACATCTCTCAGCAGTTTGCAGAGGCTGCCATGGGAACAGAGAGCAAGAGGAGGTCTGAAATCATTCAGCTGAGAATCTCTGCTTTTATTTTTTTACTTTCCTTTAAATTTTATATTGCTGTGCTTGCAGGCACCTTGGTTGGGGGTGAGGGAAAATAAAAGCACCTGATTTTTCCTGTGCTTAGCAAAGGAAGAGGCGGTGTGTGTGTGTGTTTAACAAGAACCTTGTGAGCAACTGCTCAAATGAAATAGGGGCCCTTTTACTAATCTGCGTAGGCACCTACGCGCGCCAATTCGGAATTACCCTCCACCCGGCTACCGCATGGCCCACGTGGCGATTTCATTTTTTTACGTGCATCCACTACACGCGCCAGAAAAAGTATTTTATTTTCTGGTGCATGGCGAAAATCAGGCGTTAACTCCGACTTGATGCGCACAGGCAGTTACCACACGGCTAACACGAGAGACCTTACCGCTAAGTCAATGGCTGGCAGTAAGGTCTCAGACGCAATTTTTATTTTGCCGCCCGTCCATTTTCAGCGAAAATTTTTAAAAAGGCATTTTTTTTTTACGGGCCCGCTGAAAAATAGATCGGCGCGCGTCCAAAACCTGCGCCTACACTACCGCAGGCTATTTTTTCAGCGCACCCTAGTAAAAGGACCCCTTATTCGTTAGCTGCTGTCACCTATTATCTAAGCATTGCCTTTACTCTATAGGGAAGTTTGCTAAGTGGTTATTATCCAGAAGTGAGAATTTGTTTGGGAGGGGGAGGGGGTGCAGCCTGAAAATTGTTTCCAGGCGCACTTCAGCTTGCTCAAGGGCGGTGGTTATGGCACATCAGGCAGAAATCCCTTTGATTTGTATGATTACATTTATATCCGAAAGAAAAACAAACCTAGTCATGGAGCAGAAATTACTCACTGTGGTATATTTTAAAGACAGACTTCAAGAGGTAGGAACAGTGGCGTAGCCAAGGATGGGCCCGGGTGGGCCCAGGCCCACCCAGTAGCAGCACACCTATGATGTGGCTGGCAGGGATTCCCAAGTCTCAACAGCTGAAAACTCCCAACAACTGTCCCTGCTGCGTAACTTGTAAATAGCAGATTTTCACCTGCAGCAAGCAGCGCCTGATACATACTGCTCGAACCAGCCCCCACAGCCTTCCCTCTGACGTGTTCACACCTATGCGGAAACAGGAAGTTGCATCAGTGGGAAGGCCGAGGGGCCAACATGAGCAGTGTGTATTAGTTGCTGCTCACTGCCAGTGGACAAATATTATTTAAAAGGTATGCAGGAGAGGGGGGATGTTTGAGAGACCATATGGCATGCAGGTGAAGATCACCTGTGGGGATGGGGCAGGGTTCTTCTGCCCACCCATCTTGGGCCCAGGCCCACCCAAAATTGGGTGTCTGGCTACGCCCCTGGGTAGGAAATCAAACGGATGAGGACTTGATTGTGTAAGAGAAACCACGGCAAGGGCACTGGGAATGCTGGGGTTTGGTATCATAAATTTGGAATGTAATAAAGAATGCACATTAATCTCCTAATAAAGGATTAGTGGCTTGAAATCAAAGAAAGATATTCGGTTTATTTCAGACGTATTCTTTTTCATGCCTAACCACAAACGTGATTGTGACTGTAGACCGAACAGCTGGAATACAGTAATCTGGATTTGCTTGTATCCAAGCAGAGTCCCAATACACCTAAATTTTTTTTTTAATTTTATTGCTTCACTGTATGTCCTGCTTTTCTATAACAGCGTAGACTGCGGTGGTCTGGAAGGTTCCGGAAATTTGAGAGAAGGACGAGTCTTGATAATGATAACATGATAGATATTCAGTCGGTGGCTGTGAGTGGTTTTTTTTTTTTAGAAGCCAGCGGTGTTTTTCACGGATATTCAACGCCAGGTCGTGTCTGGGCGCCAGTATTGAGGATCTGGGTTTATGCGGCCGACTACTTCTTTTATAAAGTTAATCGTGATATTCAGCATTTAACTGGCTAACGCCGATGTTTACTAAGGTGCGCTATAGAGTCGTTAACGCGCGTCAATGGTTAGCACGCATTAAACGCTAATGCACCCATAGAAATGTATATGCATGTTAGCGTTTAACACGCCTTAACTTTAAAGACGCGTTAAAAATGCTAACGCACCTTAGTAAACAAACCCCTAGTGACACTGTGGACTGACTTTTATGCAGTGCGATTTGGCTTCCTAATTAGGTGGTTGGGGCCCTTTTACTAAGCCGCGGTAGGCTCTATGCGCGTGCAGCATGCGCCCAAATGAGACTACTGTCAGGCCAGCGCACCCTGTGGTGGTGATTTCATGCATGCCCATAATACAGCAGCCAGACTCATATTTGGAAAACCAAAATACGAAAGTGCAAAGCCCCTACGAGAGAAGCTACACTGGTTACCACTCAAAGAACGCATCACGTTCAAAGTATGTACCCTAGTACATAAAATCATCCACGGCGAAGCCCCAGCCTACATGTCTGACCTGATAGACCTGCCACCCAGGAATGCTAAAAGATCATCTTGCACATTCCTTAATCTTCATTTCCCCAACTGCAAAGGCCTAAAATATAAACTAATGCACGCATCAACCTTTTCCTATATGAGCACGCAATTCTGGAACGCACTGCCACGTAACCTAAAAGCGACCTATGAACTGACCAACTTCCGCAAACTGCTGAAGACCCATCTCTTCGACAAGATGTACCACAAAGACCAAAACATGTGAAATCCCCACACATATCTAGTAACGTTAAGAATGCCTTATATTATATTACTATCATGATTTCCACTACCTTGCAACCCAAACCACTTCTGTAACGTTAAATGTCAATTCTCCTATCATTTCCACTATCCATGATATATTATAAGCCACATTGAGCCTGCAAAGAGGTGGGATAATGTGGGATACAAATGCAATAAATAAATAAATAAATGTATTTCCTCTCACTCGTGCTGTTTCCGGAGGTAATCGGCAGTTGGCGTGCACCGACCGGTCACCGTGCGTGAAACACGTGAGACCGCTAGATCAAAGGGTAGTGTTAAGGGCTCAGGCCGGTTTTAGACATGCGCTGGTTTCAGTTTTACCGGATACCCTTTTCCCGTCACATTAAAAAAAAAACCCTCTTTTTTGCAGACACGGTAAAAACTGGTCCGTCGTGCGCCTAATACATGCGCCTACACTGCCGCAGGCCACTTGTTACCGCGGCTTAGTAAAATGGGCCCCTAAGTGACGAGTATCAACACTTAACCGCATAAGCGCTGACTCCACCCCTGGGCTGCCCACAAACTGTCCGACTTTCACTTGAGCTGTCTGTGGTGATATTTAGCGGCACTGACCGGTTAAGTAACGCTGATTTATCAGCACAAATGATTTAACTGGCCAGGAGCCATTTTTGGCCTGTTAAATCCTGGGCTTTTTTTGAGGGGGTACTTGGGGGTACTGAGTACCGGCACCTTTTCCATTGTCTGCAAAAATTGACCCATGGACCCCAGCTTTTAATGAAAGAGCTCAGGCTCTACACACCAATTCTGCCTTGTCATAGATTCTGTGACTGGTTGCAGGGGGGCCTGGCTATTGTGGGGTGAGTCCCTCAGTGATCACTTCACCCCTGAAGGGTAGCCTGGCATTTGAGTACCGGCACCTTTTTTGCTAGAAAACACGCGCTGGTTAAATCATTTGAATATTGACTTCAACGTTGTTATTTATTATGGGTGAGTAACATGACTCCTTTTGCCAAGGTCATTTTTGGAGAGGCCTGAATGAATCATGTTGAGAGACGTCAGTGTTCTGATTGCTAGACTGTATCTTCTACCTGGAATGTCGGGTATTACCATCTAGCTGTGAATACTGGGGTCGGGGTGGAGGCAGCCCACTAAGAGGTAAATTCAATATAGTGTCGCTCAAAGACACTTAAAATAAAATGGGGGCTAAGCTGAACTGGACCTTGTGTACACTGCCTTGGGTGAATCTGTTCATAAAGGGAGTTAATAAATCCCAATCAATAAATACATAGGAACGTAGTAATGACAGCAGATAAAGACCTGAATGGTCCATCCAGTCTTCCCAACAGTCACACTGTAAAAACTTCTGCTCAGTGTACTGCGGGGTCTAAGAAAGGGATGGAAAACAAGAGGATGTTATAATGCTGTTGTATCGCTCCATGGTGCGACCACACCTCGAGTATTGTGTCCAATTCTGGTTGCCGCATCTCAAAAAAGATATAAAGGAATTAGAGAAGGTGCAGAGAAAGGCGGCGAAAATGATAAAGGGAATGGAACGACTTCCCTTTGAGGAAAGGCTGAGAAGGTTAGGGCTCTTCAGCTTGGAGAAAAGGCGACTGAGGGGTGATATGACAGAAGTCTACAAGATAATGAGCGGAGTAGAGTGGACAGATGTGAAGCGTTTGTTTACACTTTCAAACAACAAGAAAACCAGGGGACACAAGATTAAGCTAGAATATGGTAGTTTTAAAACAAATAGGAGAAAGTTTTTCTTTACTCAGCGTGTAGTTGGACTCTGAAACTCGTTGCTGAAGAATGTAGTGACAGCAGCTGACCTTATGGAATTTAAAGGGGGTTTGGACAGATTCCTGAGGGAAAAGTCCATTGAACATTATTAATTTTTTTTTTTTTTGGGGGGGGGGGGGGGGGTTGCCGGGTTCTTGAAGCCTGGATTGGCCGCTGTCAGAGACAGGATTCTGGGCTTGATGGACCCTTGGTCTTTTCTCAGTATGGCGGTGCTTATGTACTTATGTACTCATTATCGATCAGGGGCAGACTGACCATTTGGGCAACTGGGCGGTCCCCGAGGGCCCAGAGGTTCCGCCCGGATGCCCAGTGTGCCGCTGCTAATCTACTGGCCTCTGCAGAGGGGGAGGACATGTTCTTTCCTGCCCGGTCTGCTAGGCTGCCGCTATTCCCCCTCCACCCCAGCCCAGCAGCACTGTATTTTAAAAATGGTGGCTGAGACTTCGTACGAGACTGTCGAGTCCCATGAGACTACTGTGGGAAGTCTGCACAAGCTAGGAATGCCACTGGATTTGCTGCCCCTCCTGCCTAACATTTGATGCACAGGACCTAGGCCTCCATCTTTGCCATGTCTTTAGCTCTGCTTTATTCCTCTGTACTGGCAGGGCCGCCGAGAGGCTCGGCTGGGCCCGGGGCAAGGCCGCCCCGCCTCCGCCCCCCCCCCGGCGCTCCCCCTGCCGCTCCCTGCCACTGTCGCCCCCCCGCCGCTGTAGTCCGCGGTCTCACCTGCCTGCCTCCATGGCTCCGGGCCCCCTGCATTCAAGGCAGCAGTCGCAGATCGCCTCTTTTCTGGCCTTCCCTCCCTGTGTCCCGCCCTCATCAGATGTAACTTCCGGTTTCCGCGAGAGCGGGACACAGGGAGGGAAGGCCGGAAGGGAGGCGATCTGTGACTGCCGCTTCGAATGCAGGGGCCCGGAGCCGAGGAGGCAGGCAGGTGAGACTGGGAACTGCAGCGCCAGTGGCCTGACCCTGTCGCTGGGCCCCCCTTGGAGGCCCGGGGAATTTTGTCCCCCCTGCCCCCCCCTCTCGGCGGCCCTGTGCACTGGCACAATAAGCAGAAATGCAGCACAGCCTCTGGAAGTCAGCCAGCTTCAACAGGTTGCTAATGCTCTTGGACTCTTTTTAAAGAAGACAAAGAAATCAAGAATTGTCTTGAAAAGGTTATTGTCTCCAAGCTGGTTTCCTTTTGCTTTTACTGGGCCTCAGGTGGCCTCTGACCCCTTGCTGTCTCCTGTTAGAAAGCATGAGTGTTTTGGCAGGTCCCGGCAGGGACTTTGAGAGCCTACACTGAGGGGGAAGAAATTGTGCTTGAAGGACAGAAGCTAAAGTATTACAAAAGGGAATGTAGGGAAATCAATGTAGCTTCCAGCAAGCGCGCATAATAGGCATGTAGGGGGTAGGTTTGATGAAGCTTTTCCCATGGGTAAACCCAGTTTTACTCGCAGAAAAACACTTTCAATAAAACGATCCAATGGTATCAACATGCAAACGTGCGCTGATAAGAAGGTGTGCGTGTGGATATTCTTTTCTACCATTTGGTTGGCGTTCTTTTCTTGTGTTTTTTTTTTTTTAAACTGATTTTACACCGTTTTGACCTACGCGCCGGATTGGGCGGTGTATCAAATATTAATAAACATAATCAGAGTTTTAGATGGCCTGTGTGTGGGTGAGTCTGGGCAGAGCACAGGTGGGATCATGACCTGTGGGAGATGATCTGGTTAGCATGGGGCTGATATTCAGAACACATGAGGCCGCCCGGATAGCTCCCACGGTCAGTGGTGAGGCCAGATATTCAATGCTGAGCCATTTCCGGTGACCGACATTGAATATCTGGTTTATTTTGGGGTGGTTTTAAACTTGATTGGCTAAGCCAATATTCAGCATTGGCCAGTTAAGCGTATAGGGCCTTATTCTATAAAAGTAAATTTGCGCTTCTAAAATTTATACTCCTAAATTTATGCTCCTAAATTACGATTGTACTGTATGTTCCAAAATATATTATGCTCATCATTTAAGAGGTTAAATTTAGGAGCATAAATTTAAGCGTATAACCTTTATAGAATTAAGGCCCTTAGCAGCCAAAGATAGGCCTGCTATTTGGGGGGCCCGATTTGGCAGCCAAACTTAGCGACTCCACCCCTGGACTGCCCACAACATTGGTACTGACTCCACCCCCAGACCGCCCACAACTTTGGTACTGACTCCCAGGGCCGCCAAGAGACTGAGCCGGGCCCGGGGCAAGGACGCCCCGGGGCCCCCCCAGTTGCTACTGCTGTCACCTCCCTCTCCTGCTCCCAGGCCACTGGCGCCGCAGTCCCCAGTCTCCACCTGCCTAACCTCAGCTCCCTCGACAGCCCCCTTCTGTCTGCCACCGGGCCCCCTGCATTTAAAAAAATAATAAATCTCTAAATCGGCAGCGCAACGCCAGCGAGCAGCGCCTTGCATCTGTGTGAAAGCGGCAGATCACCTCGGGCCTTCCCTCACTGTGCCCCGCCCTCACGGAAATAGGAAGTTATATCAGACGAGGGCGGGACACAGTGAGAGAAGGCCCGAAGCGATCTGCCGCTTTCGCACAGATGCGCTGCCGATTTAGAGGCTTTTTTTTTTTAAATGCAGGTCCGGTGGCAGACAGAAGGGGGCTGTCGAGGGAGCTGAGGGTAGGCAGGTGGAGACTGGGGAATGCGAGCAGGAGAGGGAGAGAGACCCTGGCACCGGACCCCCTGCAGGCCCGGGCCTGGGGAATTTTGCTCCCCCCCGCCCCCCCTCTTGGTAGCCCTGCTGACTCCTCCCCGGGACTGCTCACAGCATTGGTATTGACTCCGCCCCTGGACCACCCACAACATTGGTATTGACTCCGCCCCTGGACTGCCCACAAAATTGCTGACTATGGCTTTAGTGGTTAGTGCCACCGGATATCAGCAGATAGCCCCTCACAAGCCTCTCCCGTCCGGTTAAATCGCTTTGAATATCTACCCCGTAGATAACAGCCCTGGCTAAACCACACCCACTTAAAATTGCCGCATGGTCTCTACACGTAAAAGTCCGCGCAATGACAAGGTGTAATCATGGATGGATTTGGGTGGCGCACAGGTGGAATCATGATTTTATGCGCATTATTTATAAAACACGTTTGCACTTTTACTCCTGCTCATAAACAGATGTAAATATACCCACTTCATTTTACTCAGTTTCTGCAGGATATAGGCTGGTATTTTAGAGACACACTGGTGCCTATCTGTTTTCTTACAAAATAAAAAGGGTAATTTTGTAAAGTGGAAAATGTAGCACAACCCACACCAAACAAAACATGGCAGACCACTGTTTTGAAGAAGCCAATTTTATTAACCAGGGTGCCCAGTGTGGCCACGTTTTGCCTTCCTAGAGGCTGCGTCAGGGGCTTATCCTTAATAGTGGAGGAGGAACTCGGTAAGTCAGAGAGTCTGCTGCCGCTTGCATTGTTGAGCTGCTGCTGCTCTCTGTTTTTGAACACACTCTTCACTATTAGATGTAAGTGCCTCTTGGGACCCTAATACTGTAAGCCCCTGATGCAGCTTATAGGAAGGCGAAATGGGGCCACGTCGAGTACTCTGGTTAATAAAATTGATATCTTCAAAACAGCGGTCTGCCCTGTTTTGTTTGGATTATCTCGTGCAGATCACCTCCTCTGTTGTATAGCATAACCCACACTTACATTGAAAGTGTGGATATATACAGCAGTCCTATCGCTGGTGTCCATGACCTGTGCCTAAGTTTCTGAAGAATGAGCATAAATTGTAAGATTTTCTAAACTATGCACTTAATTGTCTGCTCCATGCACGCTGAGCCTAAACTCCACCCATGTGGACGTCCACCAGCAAAGTTGTGCCATTGACTCTACACTCATACATATAGAAGTTCGCTTGGGGAATGACTAAAATACTTCCATTTACGCAGGAAACCTCCACATGGAGAGTAATTCTAGAAAGGGGCGTCTACAACACGCCTACATGGAGCTCCTGACCGGTTAAATGGCACTTAGCCGTATCTCCCGCTGAATATTGCTGGTGGATAACCGGCTATATTGGGTGATAGAACTGGCTATCCACAAATATTCAGTGCATCGTCGGCTTAAGTTCGGCAGCCAAATTAAGTCACTGAAATACCTGGTTTATCTTTGGCTTGTTTACACTTAACCGGCCAGTGCTGAATATCAGCTTGGCCGGTTATGTTTATACCGGACAAAAATAAACTGGAAACAGCCCTGCTACCTCCCATGGTCTGAATATCGGCCGGTGAAAGTCTAAGGCAGATAGTCAACTCTATGGTTGCCTTTTTTGAGCGGTTAAGCACTCTATGATACAGGGCCTAGCCAGTGCACCTAATCATTTGTGTAGTAGATATAAAGCTCCTTTCATATTTGTACTTTAGACACATCACCGCAGGCTGGACCTAGGGTTTGCTCACAATGAAAGGAAATAGATCGGCTTGGGTGGGGGTGGGTATTGTTTCACTTAGCAGCCTCTTGTTTCCTAATTCCGGCTACGTGGACGCTGCTATTTTAAACAAAGGAACAAAAAGAAACACCAAGTGAAGTTCTTTGAAAATGATATGCCTTGTCATCAGGCAGTTCTAGAAGCCAAAAGATGTATTGCGCTCTCCCTCTCTCTCTCTCTCTCTCTCTCTCTCTCTCTCTCTCATTCTCTCTCTCTCTCTGGATATATATATGTTCTTATTAGCATGTATGTAGTTGCATATTTTGTAAAATTTAATCTAATGGATCGAAGTGTGTGTCACTGCCATGGCCGTGATCCGCACGCCGGTTCACCTCCTAGCCGTGGCAGTCCTTTTGGTCCTTGGGGGTCCTGTCCGCTGTGCAGCAGGTCACCCGCACCATTGCTTTGGGTGCACTGGGACACCCGCCAGCTGCCTCTCTAGTTTCCTGTGCTGGCCAATGCCAGGAGCACCTAGGTGCCTCCCTCCTATGAAGATCCAGTGGTGGGAAACTCCGGAGGACGCCTTCCTGTGACGTCTCAAGTGGAGCCCTATTTTAGAGTGCTTGGGACTCTGCTTCGGGGCCTTTGCAAAAGGTCTCCAGATCTTTAGCAGCTGTTCTTTGCCGTGTGTGTCTCCCGTTTAAGTCTTGCCTGTCTTGTTCCAGTTCCATCCTTGCCTGTTTTCAGCCCTGCTGTGTCTTCAGCTGCTGCCAAGTTCCTGGCTTGCCTCGCCTTGCCTTGTCTCCAAGTTCCTGCCTTGCCAAGTTCCAGCCTTGCCTTGCCTTGTCTCCAAGTTCTTGCCTTGCCAAGTTCCAGCCATGCCTTGCCTTGACTCCATGTAACTGCCTTGCCTCACCTTGTCTCCAAGTTCCTGCCTTGCCTCGCCTTGCCTTGTCTCCAAGTTCTTGCCTTGCCAAGTTCCAGCCATCCCTTGCCTTGACTCCATGGAACTGCCTTGCCTCACCTTGTCTCCAAGTTCCTGCCTTGCCTCGCCTCGCCTTGCCTTGCCTCCAAGTTCTTGCCTTGCCAAGTTCCAGCCATCCCTTGCCTTGACTCCATGGAACTGCCTTGCCTCACCTTGTCTCCAAGTTCCTGTCTTGCCAAGTTCCAGCCATGCCTGGCCTTGACTCTGTGTTCCTGCCTCGCCTTGCCTCGCCTTGATTCCAAGTTCCTGCCTTGCTAAAACCCAGCCTTGTCTCCATGTTCCAGTCTTACCTTGGCTCTAAATTCCAGCCTTACCTCATCTCTAGCTCCTGCCTAGCTTTGTTTGCCTTGTCCTGTCCAGTCTTCTCCTGTCTGGATCCAGTTTCTGCCATGTTTGCCTTGCCTTGGCCATGTTTGCATTGCCTTTTCTGGATCCAGTTCTTGTCTTGCCTTGCCTGGATCCAGTTCTTACCTTGTTTGCCTTGCCTTGTCTGCCTCGTCTCACCTTGTCCTGCCTTGCCTTCAGTCTAACCCTGTTTTGTCTTGCTTAGTACTTTGCCCAGTGCTGTGCCTAATTCAAGAGACTAACCTGCCATAGATGGTTCCCGGCTACTGTCCAAGGGTTCGCTTCCCCTGAGTCCATGACAGTGTGCTAGAAATCTAAGGGACCCTTTTACTAAGCTGCTTTAGGCGTTAATGCACACCCAATGCAACTTAAAATGGCATATATTGCAAGACATGCTCAGGCATCCTACATTAAGTGCCAAATTATGTGCATGCTAACCTCATGATAAAAAAATATATTTTTGAGGGGTGCGTCTGGGGGCGGAGATTGGGCATTCCTGCGCTAATCAATTAATGCAGCTATATTACTGTGCACTAAAGGCCAGATTCTATATATGACGTTGAGTTACATCTGTTAAATTAGGCATGTGCCTAATTTAATGTGTGTAACTTAATTGAGTAATAAGCCAATCAGTGCTGTTAACCAATTATCCTTGATCTGAACACATAAAGATTAGAGCGGTGCGGGGAATACTAAATGTTTAATATTCAAAAAAGTTCCCAGGCACACGTATAATTCATTAACAATCATAGTATGTTATAAAGGATCTTCAGACCTAATGCATCTTAGCTGCTAGATCTGTACTTTTTATGCAGTCAGATGCAAATCCTCATTGATCCTTTGATATGTGTCTGTTCACGCTTTCCAAAAATACTAAGACTAGGGGGCATGCGATGAAGCTACAATGTAGTAAATTTAAAACGAATCGGTGAAAATTTTTCTTCACTCAACATGTAATTAAACTCTGGAATTCGTTGCCAGAGAATGTGGTAAAGGCGGTTAGCTTAGCGGAGTTTAAAAAAGGTTTGGAAGGCTTCCTAAAGGAAAGGTCCATAGACCGTTATTAAATGGACTTGGGGAAAATCCACTATTTCTGGGATAAGCAGTATAAAATGTTTTGTACATTTTTGGGATCTTGCCGGGTATTTGTGACCTGGATTGGCCACTGTTGGAAACAGGATGCTGGGCTCGATGGACCTTTGGTCTGTCCCAGTATGGCAACACTTATGTACTTGGAATTCTGAATGGAATCTTGCTACGCTTTAGAGTTCTAAATGGAATGTTGCTATACATTTTATACTGCATGGAATCTTGTTGTTGTTTAGAATTCTAGAATCTTGCTAGTCTTTGGGGTTCTACATGGAATGTTGCTATTGTTTGGGTTTCTGCCAGGTACTTGTGACCTGGATTTGCCACTGTTGGAAACAGGATGCTGGGCTCGATGGACCTTTGGTCTTTCCCAGTATGGCAATACTTATGTACTTACGATATGCTTTTGCATAGCCTGTATATCTGTATTCATTTTTTAGTGGTATTTTTTCTGTGTATAATTAATCTCAAATCGTTCTCTTCTTCTTTACTCTAACATTTTCAACAATCACTAGCTCCACTTCAGCATTGATTCATTTCAGCTTAAATTACCACCACTTTAATCTTATTACTTAACTTGGCAGCAAGATGCGAGATGCAACTTCAATCATTAAGAACCTCAGCCGAATTGGCCAGGTTTCGCGGATTTCTTCAGGACGGAGGTTCTTTCTTTGCTCTCCTGTTCTCATCTCCATGTTTAACAAAATGGCTGTCCGCGAAACCTGGCCAAGTCGGCTGAGGTTCTTAATGATTGAAGTTGCATATATTGTATTCTATAACGATGTGTGCGTAAATCCTAATGCACGTACAAATTTGAGGGTGTGGATAGAGGCATTTCTGGGGGTGTTCCCAAATGTTATGTGCATTGATATAGAATATGGCCAAACTAGGTCTAACTGAAGGCACCGGCATTTAAGCCTGCTCGTTGCAGACACCTACAGACAGGCGCAGTTTATGCCTAAGCGTAATTCTATAAAGGACGCATACTCTTTATAGAATCACACTAGGGGCTTTGTTGACTAAGCTGCATTATAAGCGTGTTAACCATGTACGCGCTTTAACTGTCTACGCGCCTACAATATCCCTATAGGTGCCTACATGATTAGCATGTGCACTAATTGTAGGTGCGTTAAAAAGTGCTAACGCGCCTTAGTAAACAGGGTCCTAGGTGCATTAAATTTTTGGTGCTGATCTGTAGGCTCTACATATAGAATATACACCTCAGTGGTTAGCGCAGGGATAGCTCATGGTCAGTGGCATAGCTATGTGGGGCCACGGGGGCCTGGGCTCCCATAGATTTGGCGCTGGACTCCCCTGCTGACAACCCTCTCGAACCTCCCCTCCCGCCGCCAACCCACCATCGCCGTCGCCTACCTTTGCTGGCGGGGGACCCCAACCACCGCCAGCCGAGGCCCTCTTCTTCCGGCGCAAGGCTTTGTTCTATTTCTGAGTCTGACGTCCTGCATGTTGCATGTGCAGGACGTCAGATTTGGAAACAGAACGAAGCCTTGCGCTGGAAGAGGACCTCGGCTGGCAGGGGTTAGGGTCCCTCGCCAGCAAAGGTAGGTGGTGGGGGAGGTTTGGCGGCGGGAGAAGGGTCGAGAGGGTCGTCAGCAGGGGGGGGTCAAGGTTGTTTGTGGCGGCGGGGGGGGGGGGGGGGGGTTGGCGGCGGCGGGGGGACTAAAATGTGCCCCCTCACCTCAGGCTCTGGACCCCCCTCCCACCGAAGTCTGGCTATGTCCCCTGCTCATGGGCCTTTACCACCTACAAAATGGGTTACAGTAAGTGTATATGTGCTAACTTTGTTTAATGGCCACTCGCCAATGGCAATATTAGCGCATTGTTATTAATATAAAGAAATGGGAAAAGGTCATTTTTACAGATGCAGCAAAAAAAGGCCTTTGCGTGTGGGAAGATACTGTACAAGGGCGTGCTAAGGCCATTTTCTTTTACCACAGCTTGGTAAAAGAACCCCTAAGGCACTGTCCAGTTTATTGGAATTGTTCCAGATTGTTTTCCATGTGCTTCAGGAGCGTGAATAAGACCACCTCCCTGGTAATACCTGGACGATTTCTAGCATTTTTTTCAGTACAGTTTCAGAGTGACTTTTTCAGCAGTCTCTAGCACGAACACAGAATGTTTCTTAGTCATGTTTCCTAAGGCCATACTTTCTGTTCTTTGCCAACTGCAAACTGTGTCTGAAAGGGATTCTTTTCATCCTGGCAAATGGCAAGCCCAGTCTGTTTGAAAGAGATCCTTATCCTTAGCATCCGAGCTGTACCTTTACAGGGCGATATGCAGAAGGGGCGACCTACTGCCCCCTACAGGGCTCCTTTAGTCCCTCAACAGTACTTCAAGGCTCTGTTCCTAGAGAAGACCGCTGAGGTTGGTCCTGCTCTTTATCTGGTTTGGAGTGGCTTAGGCAGCAGTGGGGCCTCAGCTTGCCCTCACGAGGCCCGGGTTCGCTCATCTTCACAGGTTATAAGTTCTACTACTACTACTATTATCATTTCTATAGCGTTACAAGGCATACGCAGCGCTGTACACCAGTGGCGTAGCCAGACTGCCAATTTTGGATGGGCCTGAACCCAAAGTGGGTGGGCACAAAATTTTCTCTCTACCCCCCTCCCCCAGCAAAATTTAGTCATGCTAATCAGATGCATTTGTCACACAGGGTAAAGTGCTGCTTTTCAGTGCATCAGATTTCAGAAAATTTATTTAATAGCCTAACACCCTTTTCAGTGAGCTTTCAGAGGCCAAAACCTCCTGCCTCAGGTCAGTATAATGCTGTTACGGTATCCTCGCCTGACCTAAGGAAGGAAGTATTGGTCTCTGAAACTTCATTAACACAGGTACCATATTACTTTATCCTAAGTTAAAAATAAAATTATTTTCTTTACCTTTCTTGTATGGCCATTTACTTTTTCTCATTGTGTCGCTCCCAGTCTCTAGATTCTGCTTTCCTTCGTTTTCGCTTAACTCTTCTGCCAGGGTTTCCTGGCCATTTCTCATTTTTCTCTCCTTTTTCTTTGCTTTCTTCAATATTTTTCTGCCTCCCTCTCTCTGTCCTGATTTAATTCATTCTTACTATCCATTCTTTAATTTCCTTCATCTACTTATGGCTTTTCATCTTTTTCTCACCCTTGTTCTCCCCATGCCCCTTCCTCTTATTCTCCAGTCTTTCACTACTCTCCTTTTCCATCCAGCAGCTCTCTTCTTTCTCTCCCCATCCTTCCAGTCTCCCCTCTCTCGCCCCATCCTTCCATCCATCTACCCTCTCTCCTGATCCTTCCATCTAATGTCTCTCTCCCTCTTTCTAACCAGTGTCTCTGTATCACTCTACCCTTTTCTGTTCAGTGTCCCTTCTCTCTCCACATCCTTCCAGTCTCTCCCCTTTCTCTCCCCATCCTTCCATCCAGAGTCTCTCTCCCCATCCATCCGTTTTCCCTCTCTCTCCCCATCCTTCCAACTGTTTTCCCTCTTTCTCTGCCATCCTTCCATCTGTTTTCTATCTTTTCTCCCCATCCTTCCATCTATTTTCCTTCTTTCTCCCCATCCTTCCATGTTTTCCCTCTTTCTCTGCCATCCGTCCATGTTTTCCCTCATTCTCTGCCATCCTTCTATCTGTTTTCCCTCTTTTTCTCTCATCTGTTTTCCCTCTTTTTCTCCCCATTCTTCCATGTTTTCCCTCTTTTCTTCGACGAGGCCCGCCCTGCATGCCAGCGCCAGCCCCAGCTCCCATTGCCGGCCACTGCTGCTTTTCCTGTTGAGCAGCAGGGCCGGCGCTAAGGAAGACGAAAAATGTTTAAAAAAAAAAAAAAAAGCGCGGCACCGGCAAGTCCGGCAGGCACTGTCTAGGCAGCCTTGAGGCATTGGCTGCTGGCTCGCAGGCTCCTCCCGTCTCCTACGTCATGACGTAGGAGACGGGAGGAGCCTGCGAGCCAGCAGCCAATGCCTCAAGGCTGCCTAGACAGTGCCTGCCGGTGCCGCGCTTTTTTTTTTTTTAAACATTTTTCGTCTTCCTTAGCGCCGTTAGCGCTTCTTCTTTTTGTAGCGCCGGCCCTGCTGCTCAACAGGAAAAGCAGCAGTGGCCGGCAATGGGTGCTAGGGCTGGCGCTGGGCGGGCCTGGGCCGAAATTGGGTGGGCCTGGGCCCAGCCAGGCCCACCCGTAGCTACGCCCCTGCTGTACACCATACACAAAAAAGACAGTCCCTGCTCAAAGAGCTTACAATCTAGATAAGACAGGTAAACAGACAGAACAATAAAGGGGAAGGGAATAAATAGGTGAGGTTAAAGGACAGGGCAAGTGAGTGAGTAGTGGTTAGGAGGCAAAAGCAGTGGTAAAGAGGTGGGCTTTAAGTTTGGACTTGAAAACGGCCAAAGACGGGGCTAGACGCACAGGCTCAGGAAGTCTATTCCAGGCGTGAGGTGCAGCGAGATAAAAGGAACGGAGTCTAGAATTAGCAGTAGAGGAGAAGGGGGCAGATAAGAGAGATTTATCTACAGAGCAGAGTACCCGGGGGGGGGGGGGGGTCGTAGGGAGAGACGAGAGTGGAGAGGTACTGGGGAGCGGCAGAGTGAATACACTTATCTATATACTAGTAAAAATGGCCCGTTTCTGGCGCCGATGAAACGGGCGCTAGCGGGCACGGGACTCCCTTCCCCTCCCCTTCCGGTACCTGTTCCGTCGGCCCAGGAAAGAAAGAGCCCCCTCTTTCCTCCCGTAGCGGTGGCTTCCTTGCTGCATGGTGCGAGAGTCCGGCTCTCGGCGTTTCAAAATGGCCGCCGAGAGTTGAAGTCTCACGAGGCAGCTTGAACTCTCGGCGGCCATTTTGAAACGCCAAGAGCCGGACTCCCACACCATGCAGCAAGGAAGCCACCGCTACGGGAGGAAAGAGGGGGCTCTTTCTTTCCTGGGCCGACAGAACAGGTACCTCTAGACCACCAGGGAGACACGAGTAAGGGGAGGGGAGGTGACAGGGAGGGAGGGAGGGAGGTTGGTGAGGTTAAGCGTGTTCTACCGTGGGTGGGGCTATGTGGCGAAGGGGGCGGGGTTCATGTGCACGTCAGCGGCGGCTAGGATTTCTTGGAAGGGGAGGAGTGCGTTAATTTGTTTTCGTGTTCCGCCCTCGACGTCATCACGTGTGACGCGAGGGCGGGGCATGAAGATGGTGTGGTGGCTTCACCACCATGAAACCACGAACCGGTGTGTGAGTGACTTCAGTGACGTCAGTGTCCTCAGAACGTTGAGGCTGCGTTTTATTATAGTAGATATATAAAACTCACCCTCAACATTCTATTGTCTGCTGACGTCACTGAAGCCAAGGTTCGTATGTTCGAAGCTCTGAAGCCACGAAAATCACAGTCTCTGGGCCCCGCCCTCGCGTCAAACGTTATGACGTTGAGGGAGGAGCACATTTTCACCTCCAACGATCTATTCAGGCCACAAACTCCGGATTTCCAGACTGTAGCTGTGCTCCGCCCTCGCGTCAAAACGCGATGCCGTCGAGGGCGGGGCACGAAAACCGCCACCCACACAGAGCTACAACGGAAACAGCAGCGGTGCACGCCACGAACCAGGTAAAACAGCGACGAGCCATGCAGCCATGAAACCCTTGCTAGCGCCTGTTTCATAGCGCTCAGAAACGGGCCTTTCTTTACTAGTAGGTCAATAAGAGAAGCTTGAGCTGAATACGGAAACGGATAAAGGAGCCAGTGAAGTGACTTAAGTGACTTAAGTTCTATGGTCTAGGCATGTTCCAGTGCCAGCTGGGTGAGGAAACCAGTCTTCTGTATTTGAGAGGTTAATGTCTGTGTATAAGGCACCGAATGTCGACATTGTTTTTCTCTTGTATGGCTGGCAGCCTTGGACCACAGACCAAACTTGAAAACGGCACATCTAGGTACTTCTGTGCATGAGAGAATCCTGACTTTGGGCAGCTGGGTGGGCTGATTCATGGTTTCAGTGTGTCTAAAGGCTTTTTGTGACTCGCAGGGTTTCCGTCTATCTCGCTGAAGGCAGAAAGGACCAGATAGTTCTTAAAATAAAAACGGAAGGATAACTTCAACCTCCTTTATTGGAAACTTTCTGAATGCTTCCATTCTAAAGAGGAACGTCAGCCTTTGCCAGCTATTTAGAGGAACGTTCTCTCCATCTTTTGGGAAACGTTTCTGCGGTGTGGTGGTCTGTCCCCTCTTGTGGCATCCAGCCTACCAAATGTGTCTTAGGATATAACTATTTTAGCTGATTGGCTTTGCAAACTTAGATGTCTGAACTGATGTGGAGGAGTGGCCTAGTGGTTAGGGTGGTGGACTTTGGACCTGGGGAACTGGGTTTGATTCCCACTGCAGCTCCTTGTGACTCTGGGCAAGTCACTTAACCCTCCATTGCCCCATGTAAGCCGCATTGAGCCTGCCATGAGTGGGAAAGCGTAGGGTACAAATGTAACAAAAATAAAATAAATGTTATCCTAGGCCTCCTACCGTGGAAGTCTACAAGGAATTACTACTATTTAACATTTCTAAAGCGCTACTAGGGTTACGCAGTGCTGTACAATTTAACATAGAAAGACAGTCCCTGCTTAATGAGCTTACAATCTAAAGGACAAATGTACAGTTAGTTAAGTAGGGGTCAATAAATTGGGGCAGTCTAGGTTTCTTGAAAGGTATAGAGGTTAGGTGTCGAAAGCAACATTGAAGAGGTGGGCTTTGAGTAAGGCTTTGAAGATGGGTAGGGAGGGGGCTTGGCGCAAGGGCTCAGGAAGGTTGTTCCAAGCATAGGGTGAGGCGAGGCAGAATGAGCGGAGCCTGGAGTTGGCGGTGGTGGAGAAGGGTACTGAGAGGAGGGATTTATCCTGTGAACGGAGGTTACGGGCGGGAACGTAAGGGGAGATGAGGGTAGAAAGATAGTGAGGGGCAGCAGACTGAGTGCATTTGTAGGTAAGAAGGAGAAGCTTGAATTGAATGCGGTATCTGATCGGAAGCCAGTGAAGTGACCTGAGGAGAGGGGTGATATGAGTATATCGGTTTTGGCGGTATATAAGACGTGCAGCAGAGTTCTGAACGGATTGAAGGGGGGATAGGTGGTTAAGTGGGAGGCCAGTGAGGAGTGGGTTGCAGTAGTCAAGGCGAGAGGTAATGAGAGCGTGGATGAGAGTTCGGGTGGTGTGCTCAGAGAGGAAGGGGCGAATTTTGTTGATGTTAAAGAGGAAGAATCTTTAATTTAATTTTAATCTTTAATTTAAATCTTTAATTTAAAGAGGAAGAATTTTTTAGAATTCTTTAACTGAGCATATGCCGTTGTGTGAGCCTTGCATGCGTAAGTGCACAGAAAAGCACAGCTTACATGTGTATGTGCACTACATGCTGTTCCATAAGATAATGCATAGCTGCCATGGCGCACAAATGCAAGGGGGCATACATGTGGACAGAGCATGGGAGGGGCATGAGAATGTCTCCAAAATACATGTGCATCGTAGAGAACACTATAAATTAAGTGGATTGCATGCCCAGACCCCCCCCCCCCCCCAGCCAA
This sequence comes from Microcaecilia unicolor, assembly GCF_901765095.1. Lineage (NCBI taxonomy): Eukaryota > Metazoa > Chordata > Amphibia > Gymnophiona > Siphonopidae > Microcaecilia > Microcaecilia unicolor. Next base: position 83,739,140 of record NC_044043.1, on the reverse strand, counting down.
TTGTGACCTGCCTCCCTAACCCTTCCCTGAGATCGCCCCTCAGATGGCGTTCCCAAGACATGCTCCTCTGATATGCCCCCCCCCCAGATCAGGTACCCCCTCAATGCTTACCTGTATCCCAGGTGGTGCAAGTGGGGTGGGGAGGAGGGGGTCTTCTGGGCAGGAGCGATCTCCACTTGCTCCTGAGCCTAACCACCGCCTGCCTTAAAATGACAACCATGAGGTCTAGTGGTAGTCTCACGGTACTACCACTAGAGGTCAGTCTTCCATAGGAGTGGCCTAGTGGTTAGGGTGGTGGACTTTGGTCCTGAGGAACTGAGTTCAATTCCCACTTCAGGCACAGGCAGCTCCTTGTGACTCTGGGCAAGTCACTTAACCCTCCATTGCCCCATGTAAGCCGCATTGAGCCTGCCATGAGTGGGAAAGCGCAGGGTACAAATGTAACAAAAATAAAATAGATACTATTGGAGATTCTACATGGAATGTTGCTACTATTGGAGATTCTACATGGAATGTTGCTATTCCACTAGCAACATTCCATGTAGAAGGCTGCACAGGCTTCTGTTTCTGTGAGTCTGACGTCCTGACGTTCCTGGGGAACTGAGGAACTGAGTTCGATTCCCACTTCAGGCACAGGCAGCTCCTTGTGACTCTGGACAAGTCACTTAACTCTCCGTTGCCCCATGTAAGCCGCATTGAGCCTGCCATGCGTGGGAAAGCGCGGGGTACAAATGTAATAAAAATAAAATATAGGGGCTTCCTTTGCTAAAGCTTAGTGCAAACCCACTTTTATAACTAACTCTGGAGCCCTGCGCACTGTAATACTGTATTAGCAGTCCTGTAACACTGCAAAAGACCATCACACGGTGCGTCAATGCCATGCACTGAGCACCAATTTTATAATAGCATCTTGGTACCAAGATTCTGTTATAGAATGCTAAGGCAAATCAGCATTTATTTCTTTAATTTATTTCAAAGCCTTGATATACCGCTATGTCCTAACAAAAGGAATAAAGTGGTTTGCAAAATATAAAATCTGCATGAAAGAACATTTAGTATTAACAGGACAGAAAATGTACAATAAAAACAGAGCCAAGAGAAAATTAAAAAAAACAACCTATCATGAGGAAGAAGGAAAAGTCAAGGAAAACAGGTGGGTCTTCAGGGCTTGTTTAGAGGTGAGGTTAATTACGGATGTTGGACGGGAGGTTATTCCAAAGTTTGGGACCAAGGTAACTGAAAGCAGTCTCATGGGTGGTAGGTAGATGAATCTGTGTAGGGGAGGGGAGGGTGAGAAGGTTATGGTCATGCCTTTTAATGACGTGCCAGTGACACAAAAAGCAGAACAGACAAAGAAAACTATATGACGATAAATTTATTCAACCAACAAAATAAAATCATCTTCAAATAGATTTCTTCGTCTGTTCTGCTTTTTGTGTCATTGTCTTGGATCTTGCAGATAGACTGCCCTGTTGTTTCCTTGGACTTTAAATGACATGCCTACATTTAAGAACTGAAGCGGTGCAAAGAAAAGCTACGAGAATGGTATGGGATTTGCGTTACAAGACGTTTGAGGAGAGAGACTTGCTGACCTGAACATGTATACCCTGGAGGAAAGGAGAAACAGGGGTGATATGATACAGACGTTCAAATATTTGAAAGGTATTAATCCGCAAATGAACCTTTTCCGTAGATGGGAAGGCGGTAGAACTAGAGGACATGAAATGAGATTGAAGGGGGGCAGACTTAAGAAAAATGTCAGGAAGTATTTTTTCATGGAGAGAGTGGTGGATGCTTGGAATGCCCTCCCACGGGAGGTGGTGGAGATGAAAACGGTAACGTAATTCAAAAATGCGTGGGATAAACAAAGGAATCCTGTTGAGAAGGAATGGATCCTCAGAAGCTTAACCGAGATTGGGTGGTGGAGCCGGTGGTGGGAGGCGGGGCTAGTGGTTGGGAGTTGGGGCTAGTGCTGGGCAGACTTCTGCGGTCTGTGCCCTGAAATGGCAGATGCAAATCAGAGTCGGGTATACACATAAAGTAGCACATATGAGTTTATCTTGTTGGGCAGACTGGATGGACTGTGCGGGTCTTTCTCTGCCGTCATCTACTATGTTACTATGTAAGTGCGACCCTTATGCCAGGCCTATGGCTGGCATAAGTTGGCACGCCTAAATGTACCATGCAGTGCACATAACTTATAGTATTCTAAAAGTTACATGCGTAAGTTGGCACTAGGCTCATTGGTCCACTTGAGCTCCGCCCATGTGTACGCCCCCTCACACTACCTTAGAGAACTGCGCATAGTGCATGTGGTCACATAAGTTGTACTGATTGGTGTACGGGTAACTGCACACACCCAGTTATAGAACTGCCTTTCAGGCGCTGTCCAGTGAGGTGTGTGGAAAGCGATACATTTATTGTAAACTGCTTAGTGATTGCTCTTTTATTATGTTATTGAGTAGAGAGGTGTGGTAGCCGTGTTAGTCCACTTTTAAAGGTAATCAATAGAAGTAAAATAAAACATGGAAAAGAAAATAAGATACCTTTTTTATTGGACATAACTTAATACATTTCTTGATTAGCTTTCGAAGGTTGCCCTTCTCCGTCAGACACACACACACCCCATCAAAGCATTTCAGTGACAGTCTAACAGGGTGGGGGTGGATAGGTGAGAGACCAGGAGATATGCATGGGAACATCAAAGCATTTCAGTGACAGTCTAACAGAATGGGGGTGGATAGGTGAGAGGAGGGTGACAAACAGAGCAATACAACTTTATGGTTTATAATGGGCTAGAAAACCCAGATCTTTGTTAAGTCCTGTCTGTTGGGTGTCAAAATATTCAATCATTATGTTATTGTGAACCGCTTAGTTGCCTATGCGTTTTAGCAGTATATCAAATGTTTGGAAGTAAATTTGCCTGTTGTAAAGAGAAGGGTCTCCCAGTATTTGTTGGCTTACCTCCACCATTTTCTGCAGGACAAGATGAATGGTGTTCTCTGAGGCTTTCAAAATGTGGCTGTGGCCTGTCCCTCACCCCCCCCCCCCCCCCCGCCCTTAACCAACCTTGTCAACCCCCATGATGTGCCAGGGCTTAGTGGTATAATCTGTTAAATAAATTAACTCTTAGCAATTCTGCATAGCATTGGACACCTTTTTGCTAAGTGAATTCCCTGGCCAGAGGGAAGCCTGTTAAAGCACCAATAAATCCAACCTGTTGACAGCTGATATAACCCATATCTGCTGGTTATAAATTGACACTGTTGTGTCTTGTGGAGGTTTCCTGTGTGGGTCTAAGAGCTAGAGAAAAAGTCTTCTGAAAAGGGATCTTCTGCTGCCGGATGGCCCTTTTGTTGTAGACTGCATGAAGCGGAAGTGGATTTTTCTCTGTTTCTAACCCTGGCTTCAGAACATAAAGCTCAGCGGCCTTAGGGCAAGACATTTTATCCCTCGGGACCCCATGTAATGGGTGAATACAAATAATTGACATTAAATTGCAAACTCATGTGCTTATCCAGCCTAATTTGTTTGAACTTTATGGTTAAAATATCAGTCCAGCTGCATGTTTCAGGAATCATTTCCTATCAGAGCTTGCAGCTGATTGGTTGTCAGAAACATTCCATTTCTAATATATTTCCCTGTATTTTATATTACCTGGTAGTACAGTATTAATGTCATTAGCACATTTGTGTTCTGGTGTCTTTGGCGTGTATGTAACTTACTGCAAGATTTTTGCTTTTTCTTTTTTTTTCTTTCATTTTTGCAAACTGCACCGCCCAAGAGATAGCATGTAACACCTAATTAACACCCAAGGCCTCTTCTGCTGGCGGGGCCTTGGAATTCCCACCAGCCAAGATAGTTACAGTTTCGGCGGGGGGGGGGGGGGGGGGGGGAGAGGCGGCAGCAGCAGCAGCGATCCTTGGGGGGGGGGGGGGTGGCAGCGATCCTGGGGAAGGGACGGCATCGGCCATGGGATGGAGTTTCAGCTGCGTCCCAAGTGGGGGGCCCCCCAAACTTTGGACGCATCCGGGCCCCCCCCACTTGGGACGCAGTTGCCACTCCCTCCCACTCGGGACGCAGCTGCCACCCCCTCCTCAGGACGCAGCCGCCGGGCCCCGCCATCAGGACGCAGCTGACGGGACGCCCCCATCATGACGCATCCGACGCCCCCCCCCCCCACCCACAGTTAGGATACAGCCACCAAGCCTAACCTGGAATACAGCCACCGCTGCTGGCACAAGAGATCCCAGCGCCAGGCCCTCCTTTGAGGCTGGGAGGAGCTGACGCACTGACATGAGGGGCCCCGCCCCTTACGTCGGTGCGTCTGCTCCTTCCCAGCCTCCAAGGGGGGCCCGGCACTGCAGCCTGTCTCTCACCTGCTCCAGTGTACCGGGACCGGTTCACAATAGGAGCAGGAGAGAGACAGACCCCAGGACCCGGTGCTGGGCCCCCCTTGGAGGCCGAGCACGGGGAATTTTGCCCCCCCTCTCGGCGACCCTGTGGCCATGGCCCTGCCCTGGGCCCGGCTCAGTCTCTTGGTGGCCCTTAAACAGGGTTATATATGTAGAAGCCCTGATAGCACATCTATATATATGTATATGTATAATTATATATAACTTACAGTACTATGTGGTGCTGCCAAGTATAAGAACATTTAAATTAGATATTTCAAATTTTTTTTACTCATGTTTTAGTATTTCCTCTACAAGTGATAGCAAACATTTTGTTTTACAGGTATGTCACCACACAGATTGCCAGCAGCTGAACCACAAGAGCCCGCTGAACCTGTGCGAGTCGTGTGACAGCAAGTTCCATAGCACCATGCACTTTGATAGACACATTCGCTTTGACTTGCCGCCGCAAGGTGAGAGAGGCTGGCAGATCAGGACAGTAAGAACAGCAGAGAGATGAATTGTACCCTTTTTAATTGAATTGTGGCCCTTGCAGTCTGTAACTCTATACAGATGAAGTAGAGGAGCAGCCTAGTGAGCACTGCAGGGCACCCGGGTTCATTTCCCCCTACAACTCTTATTTTAAATGCTGAACCTCCAGGAACAGGGAAATACTTACTGTACCAGACTGCGAAGGTGTAGCTAGGTGGGTCGCCAGGGGAGCTGTGATGTACTGCTTTTTTTTCTTTAAACTTTATTTTACCTTTGCACTAGAACTAGATAGAGATGCAGTGCTCAGATTATCCTTAAAGCACTTAAATTCTTTATTTTTGGGTTCAAAGGTAAGGGTTTTCCGGATTTATCTAGGGAAACCCAAAAACGACGTAAGTCATTTCTTGCTTTGGGTCTTTTTCTTTTGAAATTTCCTTGTGTGTGTAGGATATTGTTGCACACAAAACAATACCAATTCTTTGAACCCCAACTGTTGGATGATTTTTTAAAAGGGAAAAGAGAGTATAATTGTGAAAGTTTAGACCCGAATGTAACACTGTAGAGCAGCTTGGAGTTAGTTAGCAGAGCAAGGCACAGTCTTTGGTTTAATAAACTGGATATTGATATTGATTGATAGCAGTTGTGTATTTTCGAATTCTTGGATCATTTCTTTAACTTTGTGGTCAATAACAATCTTGTCATTTTCTTGGTTATTTTATTTCCTTATATTTTTCAAGTATTGTGTATTATTATTCTTGAATGAATATTATGTAAACTAAAATGCTTATAAATAAATAATTAAAAAAAACAACAACTTTATTTTATATAAAGTATAAATGAACATATAATATACAGATCCTTTACATTTTATACAAATGTTCCATATAACCGCTGCAAACATTTTGAAATAAATTCTGCTACAGAACTGTAGAAAACTGGGGACTATAAATATAGTTTTCATAGACCAATATATCGTGTCTCATACAGCAGAGACTATCAACTACGACTAAATACAGGGAAATTCTTCTGCTGTAAATGTTCCTGATACAGATTTGGGGAGGGGGAGGGAGGCCTGCCCTCATGCACTTTGAAAAGTGGGACCTTAGGGCTCTAGAACTCTGTGGAGCTTACCATAAGGGAACTGGGTAGAGGTCATCAAACAAAATGCCCGTGATGTACTGCTTGGAACATCGTTGGGATAAGTACATCAGAGTTGGATTAGTTTACTTCATTAGCAGGGCGTGGATGCTATGTGGGTTGTAAGATGTATTTATATAGTGCAGTTTGTCTAGGCAGAAGGGATGTTTGTATACAGCACTTAATGATGTGATTTCAGATTTAATGGTTTTTAAAATATTTTGTCACACAAAAGCTTATTATATAAAAAGAAAAGTAAGAAATTCTGACCAGCCACCTCAAGAGGATCTGAATCTCACAGAGGTTTTGGAGACATCTATTGAGAAAGAGCGTGCAACTTTACTGGTTTCTTTTGTTCTTGAATTAGACAAGATAAATGTGTTGCGGTTATATTTTCATCATATAAATGACTTTTTCATGGGGCAGAAAATTAGTATTTTTCCAGACTTGGCTAAGGAGACCCAATTGAGAAGGAAGGAGCTCTTGACATTTCGGTCAAGGGTATTAGCCCTAGGGGCTACCTTCTTCATAAAGTTTCCTAGCAGATGTTGTATTTCCTTTGAATCTAATAATTACATTTTCTCTGACCCCAAGAAATTGCAAGAATTTGTGGTTAGTAGGGAACAGATGAAAGGCCCTGTTGGTGTAGCTTCTCAAGTTGGAACTGCTGCCTGATTGTTACCGCTGAAGGAACTTCTGCTCTTGATTTAATTATGTATTGTATGTTATGATACTAGATTTTATAGTTCCTTGATCTTGAATCCTAGTATTGTGGGTGGAGAATGAAAGTATAATTTCTTTATGTTATTCTGTAACTCTGTTTGATTGGAATATTTCTACGATTTCTGCAATGTTTCTATATGGTTTTGTAATATGGAAATAAATAAAAAGAATTAACCATAAAAAATATTTTGTCATACATAATGAAGAATTGTGAGCTAATTCACCGTTATGCATATTCATTAAGGATATCCTGAAAACCAGCAAGCTGGTGATATCCCGGGAGAAGTTTCAGAACCACTGTTCTAGATAGTACAAAGTAATCCGGGATCAGCTGAGAAAGCAATTTACAAGCACCTTGCCTAATTCAGAAAGCTGTACCATAGTGCCAAATCGCAGCCCCTGTTTTGATTCAGCTGCAAGAGTGGCATCTTCAAGGGAAACCCCTCAATTTTTCTTGCATCATTGTGTTGACCAGCTGAGCTTTCCTCTGCTTTGGATGCAGCCTTGTTTTACAAACTCTGAAAAAGTCATTTCCTCAATCTGAGGGTCTACAGAGCAAGGAACATTTCAGCTGAATTGAAATAGACTTTTCAAGGTTCACTCATTATAATGCTACCAAATGGATATAACCAGCTATAAGCTGAAATTTCAGTCTAAATATGTAATTGCATATCAGAATTTGTCTTATTCTTTTTCTGAGCCAGCAATCAGTACTGGAGAGTCATTTGGGACCTCTTTAGATAATAATCTGTTTTCCTAGAGGTAATAGAATTGTTGTAATAAATTGGTTAACTTTTTCCTCGTAAAGTTAATTTCTTTAAATGAGGGAATATTTCTCCTTTTACTTGTTCATTTTGATCTCTTGGGACTGGTATGGAATTATTTGCATTGAATTGCCTTATAATTCTGAATGTTTTTTTCTTTAATTTCCTGCTACAATTCCTTTTTTATTCTCGGGATGTTTTTTTGAAGTTGCCATGTTAAGTAGAAAATCCATAAATAAAAGTTGCCATGAAGTATTTTATCTTTTCAGTTCTACAATCCAGTTTTAATTCTGAACAACTGATGGTCAACTCTAAGGGGCCCTTTTACTAACTCTGCTGTATGTCTTATATTCCGCCTGAACCGAAATACGCACATCACCCCTCTCCTCAGGTCACTTCACTGGCTTCCGATCAGATACCGCATACAGTTCAAGCTTCTCCTTCTCACCTACAAATGCACTCAGTCTGCAGCCCCTCATTACCTCTCTACCCTCATTTCCCCTTACGTTCCCGCCCGTAACCTCCGCTCACAGGACAAATCCCTCCTCTCAGTACCCTTCTCCACCACCGCCAACTCCAGGCTCCGCCCATTCTGCCTCGCCTCACCCTATGCTTGGAATAAACTTCCTGAGCCCTTACGCTAAGCCCCCCTCCCTACCCATCTTCAAATCCTTGCTCAAAGCCCACCTCTTCAATGTTGCTTTCGGCACCTAACCTTTATACCTTTCAGGAAATCTAGACTGCCCCAATTCGACTGCCCCTACTTGACTGACTGTACATTTGTCCTTTAAATTGTAAGCTCTTTGAGCAGGGACTATCCTTCTATGTTAAATTGTACAGCGCTGCGTAACCCTAGTAGCGCTTTAGAAATGTTAAATAGTAGTAGTAGTAGTAAGGATTGTGACTAGCTCTTGGCTTGATAAGCTGTTGGGGGTGGGTGGGTGTAGATGATGGGTCTAAATTCTATTGGTTGAGTGATTGTGACTAGCTCTTGGCTTGTGTGTTTCTCATGGTTGTCTGTGACTTTCCTGTTATAATTATGGAGTTCCTCTCCTTTTCTTACTTAGACTATGCACTGCCTTGACTTGCTTTGCAAAAAAGGTGGTATAGAAAATGAAAAATAAACGATAAATGAGGTGAAAACAAACATATCAAGAGGTTAGTTAGGGAATGGGTTAAGAGAGCTGATTGTTAAATTCAGTCCTATGTATGTACATATTATCCTTTTTTTTTTTAATTCTCTTTTATTTTCTTTGAAGGTTCGATTCTGTCCCGCAACGTCTCCACGCGGTCATGCCCCCCTCGCACCAGCCCAGCCTCCGATGTAGAGGAAGATGATGAAGGATCGATGGATGGGAAAGGGTAGGCATTTTCTTCTACGTTCAAGGAGGGAGGTTTATTCCCTCAGTATAGGTCATTGGTTATTCGAGGGTTATATATTAGACTGTATGAAAGAGAAAGGGGTCGATAACGAAAATAATTTAACCAGGCAGGAGAGGCTCCTGCCTGACTAAATCGTGCTTAACCAACCATTTGCCAATGTTCAGCAGCAATAAACCAGGCAAGGATATTAAATATCGACTCTGACTGCTTGGTACAAACTGCAGTGCCAGGATGACCCATGGGTGTAGCTAGGGTGAAGCCAGAAGATATGCGGGCTCTGGAAATATTCATTACTGGTGCCTGCCTAAGTGAGCAGATAGGACTGTTTTTTGTCTGGTTCTATGTTTGCCTATTAACTAGGGGAGGAAGAAAACACATAATAAAAATACATAAAATTAAATGTAAAAAACAAACAAAATAATAACAGTGCAAATCATACATCAAATCTAAAACTAAAAACAGAAACAAATACAATATTCACCCCTTTTTTTCAAATTCTGATAGACATCACCATATAGAACAATCCTAGGCCCTCTTATTCCATAAAAGCCTCAATAAACAAATATCATTCCCCCTCAATTCTTTTATTCAGGTATTAGCCAATTAGGAGGTCTGGTTTCTGATGAGAAGGCAGGCTGGTGATACATTTTTTACATCTGGCTTGCAACAAAGATTTTATATAAAACTGGTCAGTAGAAGTATGGCAGTGTTATGCTAAAGTGTTCTCTCGATGGGGAGGGATTAAAATACAACAATGTTTTTTAATAGGTGCTCTATATTATGCAGGATGGTTGTGCTGTTTTTAGAGTGACTGTGCTCTGTCCTGTCTTACGTTTGGCGTTCCTTTTCCTTGTACAATTTTTGTAAATCGCTGAGATTTGGTTTTTCCATGATTTGGCGATCAGTCAAACCCTTGAATAAACAGAAGCATAAACTTGCGTGATTTTTTGAAATGTTCTCATACAGTGTAGCCGGCTATCTTATAACCAGCCAGAACAAACCGGATATTCAGTGGCAGTCACCGGAAATGGCCCGGCATTCTCCCACAGTCAATATTGGCCCAATAGTGGCAACGCCCCCACCCCCCCAACCCGGAAATTCAGTGCTGGTCACTGGATATTGCTTGGCATTGAATTTCCGGGTTCATCGCCAACTGCGGGAGTTAGCCGTGGTCTGAGTGTCAGCCCCATTTGTGTAAGTTAAGCTGAGAGAGAGAAAAGATTATGATGGATACAGCAGGAGAAACCGCAGTGTGGGTAGCTTGCAGACCGTAGTATAAGCTGTAGCAAAGATATCAAAAGCAGGCTTCTTCCTAGATTATTTTTTTCAAACTCTCTCATTTCTATTATAAGGTAATACTTCTGAAACACCTGAAGCTTATAGAAGTCTAATCCTGCCACAGCAATCGGCTCAGATAGGAATGTTAAGGTTCTGAAGCCCGCATTGCATAGTTAAGAAGCCCAAATTCATCGCAGTAGAATTTGTTCAGAGAAAACTAAGCAGTTTTGAGTACCAGAGTGGTCAGAACATCCCCGACTCCCCAGAAAAGAATTATATTGTTCTTTCTCTCTAGCAGTAACTAATGCATTGGTGTCCAGTTTAACCTTTGCAGTTTGTATCTTGACATTTGTTAATGAGTCTTGCTGGACGGCGTGGAGCGCCGTTTGAATTGTAACACTGGGCAACAGGATAATCAGAAATTTTCTTGCCAAAAATGTGCTATCTGATGCCAACTGTGCCTGCTCATGGCAAGCAATGGGACTGACCTTGGCTTATAAAAGTATTGGCCAAGGTGAGTGCTTTGTGAAGTATAAAGCAGGCAATGGCAGCACTCGGGCGTTGCGTACTGAGCTTAGAATTTGTGAGACTTATGATGAAGAAGACAGTGTGTGAAGGATGCAATGTTTGAACAGTTGAACAAGCTTCAGCACTAGATGGCATCCTTGGCGTACAGGAGAAGTCTAATGGTTAGAGCAGTGGGCTGAGAACCAGGGAAGCCTGGTTCAAATCCCCATGCTGCCCCTAGTCGTCTTGGGCAAGTCACTTCACCCTCCATGACCTGAGCTACAAATTTAGACTGTGAACCCTCAGGGGATAGAGAAATACCTATGTACCTGAATGTAACTCACCTTGAGCTGAAGCTGAAAATAGTGTGAGCTAAATCCATATACCTTTGCATAGAGATAAAGACCATGAGAGCACATTTACCTGGCGTTCAGTTCCCAAGAAGCCTTCCAAAATGGTATCTTAAAATCCAGGAAGATATAAAGGCAGAAGTGACCACAGGAAATATGTGGGAGATTGACCACAGCAACCAGAGACTGGAGGGACGCACAAGCTTAATTTCATTACAACAGGTACGTTTATTTGCAATCAGAGGTCTTTTTAAAGACCATTTTGTATCCCACCATACCAGGATAATTGATGTTCATCCATCCATCTATTCATACAGACTCCTGAAGCAGGCCTAGTGGCCGAAACACAATGTTATGTCGAGTCCTTTATTAATAAACGGTTTTCAATCAAGATTGTGTCCCTCCAGTCTCTGGTAGCTGTGGTCAATCTCCCACTTTTACTTTGTTTTTGGACTTCTCCATGGGACTTCTGAGTTCTCCGGGTTTGTGGATTTTCTTGGACTCAGGAAATATGTTCCAGGACAATATAAATCCAGAGTCTATTGTTATATACACAGGCCCAAATTGCAGTGCAATCACAGTCTCAAACTGAAGTATGCGCTGTATAGATGGACCCAACATGGGGTCTGTATCATATCCTCTTTGTCCCGCCTCTCTTCTAGATTATACATATCTATGACCTCAGTCTCTTCTCATATGTCTTCTACATAGTAACATAGTAGATGACGGCAGAAAAAGACCTGCACGGTCCATCCAGTCTGCCCAACAAGATAAACTCACATGTGCTACTTTTTGTGTATACCTTACCTTGATTTTTATCTGCCATTTTCAGGGCACAGACCATAGAAGTCTGCGAAGCACTAGCCCCGCCTCCCAACCACCAGCCTCGCCTCCCACCACCGGCTCTGCCACCCAATCTCCGCTGAGCTTCTGAGGATCCATTCCTTCTGAACAGGATTCCTTTATGTTTATCCCACGCATGTTTGAATTCCGTTACCGTTTTCATCTCCACCACCTCCCGCGGGAGGGCATTCCAAGTATCCACCACTCTCTCCGTGAAAAAATACTTCCTGACATTTTTCTTGAGTCTGCCCCTCTTCAATCTCATTTCATGCCCTCTAGTTCTACCGCCTTCCCATCTATGGAAAAGGTTCGTTTGCGGATTAATACCTTTCAAATATTTGAACGTCTGTATCATATCACCCCTGTTTCTCCTTTCCTCCAGGGTATACATGTTCAGGTCAGCAAGTCTCTCCTCATACGTCTTGTAACGCAAATCCCATACCATTCTCGTAGCTTTTCTTTGCACCGCTTCAATTCTTTTTACATCCTTAGCAAGGTACGGCCTCCAAAACTGAACACAATACTCCAGGTGGGGCCTCACCAACAACTTATACAGGGGCATTAAAACCTCTTTTCTTCTGCTTGTCACACCTCTCTCTATACAGCCTAGCAACCTTCTAGCTATGGCCACCGCCTTGTGACACTGTTTCGTCGCTTTCAGATCCTCAGATACTATCGCCCCAAGATCCCTTTCCCCGTCCGTACATATCAGACTCTCACTGCCTAACACATATGTCTCCCGTGGATTTCTACTCCCTAAGTGCATCACTTTGCATTTCTTTGCATTGAATTTTAATTGCCAAACCCTTAGACCATTCTTCTAGCTTCTGCAGATCCTTTTTCATGTTTTCCACTCCCTCCCGGGTGTCCACTCTGTTAGAAATCTTAGTATCATCTGCAAAAAGGCAAACTTTACCTTCTAACCCTTCGGCAATGTCACTCACAAATATATTGAACAGAATCGGCCCCAGCATCGATCCCTGAGGCACTCCACTACTCACCTTTCCCTCATCCGAGCGAATTCCATTAACCACCACCCTCTGGCGTCTGCCCGTCAACCAGGTCCTAATCCAGTTCACCACGTCAGGTCCTATCTTCAGCCTGTCAAGTTTATTCAAGAGCCTCCTGTTCTGGTTTTGTAAAGTGTTGCCCCACAGAAGTGACATCCTGGTTGGTACTAGCATTTTTCATATGGTGTCTATATAAATTAAATCTCTTCTTTAGCATCTGACTTGTTTCTCCAGTGTAGCAGCCTTCGTTGCATTTTTTACACTGAATGATGTATACCACATTGGAAGATGAGCAGGTAAAGGATTCCTTTATGTTGAATATTTTTCCTTTGTGAATGACTGTGGGGTCCTGTGAAATGTTTTGGCATAGTTTGCAGCTGGATATATTGCAAGGATGTGTGCCATTCTCTTCTTTTTGAGTCTGTGTTGGGAGCTTACTTCTAATTAGTTTGTTTTAAGTTGGGTGGCTGTCGGAAGGCCAGCACTGGTGGGGATGGGAATATCTCTTTCAGTAATTCATCCTCCTGGAGTAGAGGCTGTAGATCTTTTATGATTTTTCTTAATTTTTCCAGCTCTGGGTTGTATGTCACTATAAGGGGATTCTGTCTGTGGCTTTCTTTTCCTTGTACTGTAGCAGATTTTCCCTGGGTGTTTTGAGGGAGGAGGCAGTATTCTTGGAGATTATTTTGGGGTTGTAACCTTTCTGTTCGAAGGATGTCATCAGGATTCCGAGGTGTCTGTCTCTTTCCCCTGGGTCAGAGCAGATACGGTGGTACATTGTGGCTTGGCTGTAAACAGGGCTTTTTTTTGAGGGGGTACTTGGGGGTACTGAGTACCGGCACCTTTTCATTGTCTGCTAAAATTGACCCATGGTCCCCAAGTTTAAATGAAAGAGCTCAGGCTCTACACACCAGTTCTGTCTTGTCATAGATTCAGTGACTGGTTTCAGAGGGGCTGGCTATTGTGGGGTGGGTCCCTCAGTGATCATCCCAACTGTGAAAGGTAGCCTGGCATTTGAGTCCGGGCACTTTTTTTTGCTAGAAAAAACACTCTGGCTGTAAATAATGGATCTTTTTGTATGTGAAGGGTGGAAGCTGGAGTTGTGGAGGTAGCTGCATTTGTCTGTGGGTTTCTTATATGTGGATGCTTGTATATTGCCATCGCTGATTGAGACTGTGGTGTCCAAAAAAATTGACTTTTTCTAGGGAGTAGTCAATTTTGAATCTGATTGTAGGATGGTATGTATTGAAGGACCTGTAAAATTGTTTCAGAGTTTCTTTCCCCTCAGTCCCCTCAGTTTCTTGTATTTATTTATTTTCTTAAAATATCTGTAAACCACTCTATCTTACAATTCTAGGCGTTGTACAAAATAAAATGTGTCCAAGTTTTTTTCTGAAACATCCTCTTTTATGAATGGTGCTATATCTGCTCATGCTATAGCAATGACGGGTATATCTGTAGCAGTAATTCTTTACTGTGGAAACCCTGTAAAATGCAATGAGCAGATCATGCTTTTTTTTTTTCCTTCCTGAGGGTGCTGCATCCATGGGTACCAGGAGAAGATACTTCCTAATGCCTGCAATAATGATCAGGCCCTGAAAAAATGTGAGACCTTTGTGCTGTGTGCACAGTCTTCATAAAATACCCCCTGTAGATGAGTTTGGAATATATTTCATTTGAGTTTCAAGGGCATACTTATTTCAGACCAGGGACGTATCTGACCTTCAGCGGTAGGGGGGGGCCAGAGCCGAGGAGGGGGGGCACATTTTAGCCGCCCCGTCGCCATCACCATCGCCCCCCCCCCGCCGCAGTCGCCGCCATCATCGCCCACCCCCCCCCGCGCCGCCACCGCCATCATCGCCGACTCGACCCCCCCGCTCGCTCGATTGCCGTTGCCTACCTGGGCTGGCGGGGACTCCATCCCCCGCCAGCCGAAGTCTTCTTCCTTCCTTTCAGGTTTCTGACGTCCTGGACGTTGTACCCTGCCAGCCCAGGTAGGTGACAGCGAGTGGGCAGGCGAGCGGGTGGGGGGGGGGGGGTCGATGGTAGGGGGTCCAGGGTCAAATCTACAGGGGCCCTGGCCCTCGTGGCCCCATAGCAGCAACGCCCCTGTTTCAGACTCCATAGATAGGAAGTCAGCTGAAGTCTGTCTCCAGAAAACTGACCCTGTCCCTCCCCCCCCCCCCCAAGTTTCTTCAGTTTCCAGTTGTCACAAAATATTCTTCTCAAAGGAGTTGGAGGTGTGTGCGCTGACCTCTTCGAACTGCTCTTACAAATGTCTCTCTAGAGACCTGTCTCTTAATGTGGTCTGCGTCTCTGCTACTTGAACTGGCTTTTTAAAAAAAAAAATTTGATTATTGAAACACCAGTTCCATGCATGGAGAGCTTCCCTGTCTAAACTTCCTGACTATATTTCCTCCCAACTCCCTTTTTCTTATAGTATAAAAAAACCCTCTTGAGTCTTCCTGAATCTGTAACGTTGTCATGAAAGGAAAAAAATCAAGTCATGCAACAGGGCAGGGGCGTAGCCAGACTTTGGCGGGAGGAGGGTCCAGAGCCCGAGGTGAGGGGGCACATTTTAGCCTCCCCCCTGCTGCCGCCAACACCACCACCAACAACTTAGACCCCGCCGCTGACCCTCTCACCCCCCTCCCACCGCCAACCCTCCCCCGCCGTTGCCTACCTTTGCTGGTGGAGGACCCCAACCCCCATCAGCCGAGGTCCTCTTCTTCCTTCCTTCTGAGTCTGACGTCCTGCACGTTGTCCGTGCAGGACGTCAGACTCAGAAACAGAACGAAGGAAGAAGAGGACCTTGGCTGGCGGAGGTTGGGGTCCCCCGCTAGCAAAGGTAGGTGACGGCGGGTTGGCGGCGGGAGGGGGGGTCGAGAGGGTCGTCGGCAGGGGGTCCAGGGCCAAATCTACAGGGGCCCAGGCCCCCGTGGCCCCAAGTAGCTACGCCCCTGCAACAGGGTAAAAGGACCTAGCACAAGGTTATTAATATACATAAGGAAAGTAGTCCCAGGGTAGCCTCTGAATTTGTAGACAAAACACCAACCTGTGTATGATAATAAGATCCCAAGGTGGAAGTCTGGGAAGGAGCTAGGTCTAGAGCTCCAACCTGGTAGACTTAGCCAGATGAAAAGACTTTACAAAGGACAACAGCAGCGATTTATTGTTTTTAACAGTGGGTCGCGTGATGAGAAATCCATATGTGTGAAGACCACGTGAATTTTTTTAGCATGATTGATGCTCATTAAAATGTCTGTCTCTCATGAAATTATGATTTCAAATCCACTAAGTAACTATTCAGAATCATGTGTGTTAACTATTTAGATTAAAATTTGCTGAAGATCTCAGGTGAGCTGCATCCCAAGGGTTAGACAATGAATGAAGATGGTGTTAAAGGAGTTAATCGCTGCACAGCTCTACTGTGGCTCTGAGTTTTTACTGCTCCCTTTGGGGAAAGAAAGGCAAAGTTGTGGTCTTACCTTCCCGAACCCAATGAGCCTTTCCCGATGGTTCAAGCAACCCTGGAATCTTGTAGAATGAAGTCACAAACAGAAGTTTCGAAATCTTTGGACAGTCCCAATGGCTCCGCGGGACAAAAAAAATAATGAGTGGAGTGGAACACGTGGATGTGAAGCGTCTGCTCACGCTTTCCAAAAATGCTAGGACTAGGGGGCATGCGATGAAACTACAGTGTAGTAAATTTAAAACAAATTGGAGAAAAAGTTTCTTCACTCAACGTATAATTAAACTCTGGAATTCGTTGCCAGAGAACGTGGTGAAGGCAGTTAGCTTAGCAGAGTTTAAAAAGGGGTTAGACGGTTTCCTAAAGAACAAGTCCGTAAACCACTACTAAATGGACTTGGGAAAAATCCACAGTTCCAGGAATAACATGTATAGAATGTTTGTACGTTTGGGAAGCTCGCCAGGTGCCCTTGGCCTGGATTGGCCGCTGTCGTGGACAGGATGCTTGGTCTTTTCCCAGTGTGGCATTACTTATGTACTTAAATCTGGATACCCCTGCCACTCCAGCACAACCAAAAGCGCTTTCCTCTGCAGTGTTACTGAGTATATGGCCCAAGTAGGGCAAAGTATTAGCTCGGCTTTGGAGAGGATGCTGCAAGTTGTATTTTCCCCTGTTATTGGGGGAATAAGTAGAGTTTTCGGGGGAATGGATGAATGTCTCCTCCTCCCAGTCTCTGGGATCATCGTTGCTTTTTGGAGAGCTGCGGCATTTAGAGAAACCAGCAGGCATTTAGAGTCCTTGTGGAAGGCGCTGTTCACTTTGGATAACTCATTCCAGATATAATGTGCATAGATTTCTTTTAAGCTGTATAATAATTTTGTGCTGTGTTTGACCACGTTTAGGTGCAGAGTCAGCAAGCTGCAAGAACTGAATGTTTGGGAGATGCAGTTGTGTGAACTGTAAGGTCTTACTGTGTCTTCAGCTAGGATTTTGATAGCAGCGGATTTGCAAGAAGTGTGGGCGACTCCTTGAATTTGAATTAATTTTTGGTGTCTTCTATGGAGCTTATTACAGGAAGAACTACTCTTCTCACCACCTTTGTGCTTGGACTGATCGTTAATGCAGCTTCAGGATAGTTTTTCAGACATATGGTTGAGCAGTTCTTTACCGTTATGTTTAGACCAAAGAGGTTTAATTGACAGGAGACGGCGGGAGCGTGCTTGGCCCATTATCTGGCCTGAAGCCATTAGGCGGAGCTTGCTGCCATATTGAATTACCCAAAATAATAGCAAATGCTTATTAGAAATAAGGACTGCCTATGTGTGTCTTAGCATGGACCAACAGTTTGCTTCGCTGTGAGTGTATCAAGATGGTGGCTATGGCTTCAGCCTTGTCACATGATGTTGTTTCCTGTCACTTAAACCTCCTTGGTTTAGACTGATCCTAGCCAGGGACTTCTTGGTCTTTTAAACCAGGGGTTCTTCTGCTGGCAGTAATATCTTTGTTAAAATATCTTTCATGCAGATGTTTTGTAACCTATAGTGGGATTAATTACCTTTGTGTGATCCTAAAGAACTAGTAGAATATTTGTTAGTGAGAGAATGGTACCCTTAACCAGCTGTCATCAAAACACTGCAACAGTTTCTTTTTTTATTTCCTTAAATTATATTTTCCTCCTTGGTTCCCAAAAAAAGACAAGCCAAATTTGGCTTGTGGGCTGGACATTGGATGCCTCTGGTTTAGTGGAACGAAAGTAGGAGCTTGCACATTTAAATACATGTCCTCATGAAATACTGTTGTTATTTCGCTTACTCATAGGGGATGACAGCCACTTTCATGTACATTAAGAACATAAGAATAGCCATACGGGGTCAGACCAATGGTCCATCTAGTCCAGTATCCTGCCTCCGGCAGTGATCTATCTAGGTCACAAGTACCTGGCAGAAACCCAAATAGCAGCAACATTTATTGAAGAGACACATCTCTTCAATAAAGCTTACAAATAAAACCCTTCAGGATCTAAATCATTCCCTACACAAATACAGCAAAAACACCTCCCATATGACATTTACACATCTCCACCTAAATCACCTCATACCTCAGCTTGTTAGTGACAGTATATAAGACCATGTAATGTACATAAGAACATGTAATGATTGATTCATAACACCACTCTGTAAGCCACATTGAGCCTGCAAAAAGGTGGAATAATGTGGGGTACAAATACAATAAATAAATAAATAAATTCCATGCTACCAAACCCAGGACAAGCAGTGGCTTCCCACATGTCTATCTCAATAGCAGACTAAGGATTTTTCCTCCAGGAACTTGTCCAAACCTAGATATGTTAACATTCCATCCAAGCTTCTCTCTGCTACTGCTGTGAACATTTCAAGAACTGATTATTTTACTGCTTTTAAAGAAACCGTGTTTACAAGTGTCTAAACTCATCCACTGTCTTGAATAGCCTAATGGTTAGTATAATGGGCTGAGAACCTGGCGTGGGGGGCTAATTTCCCATTGTGGCTCCCTGTGATCCTGTGCAAGTCACTTAGGGATCCTTATACCAAGCTGCAGTATAAAGGGTCCTAGCGGTAGCAGCAGGGGCCATTTTTTCCATGTGCCAGGCCCCTTTTTACTGTAGCGGGTAAAAAAAAACCCCAGACAAAAATGGCCATGTGGTAAGAGAACTCTTACCACGTGGCCATGCAGTGTGGAGCCCTTACCGCCACCCTTTGAGTTGGTGATAAGGGCTCCCTTGGTAACACGGCAATAACCGGGCAGCGTGTGGTGATGCGCGGTTACCGCTGGGTAACCTTCACGCAAGCCATTTTCAAGGGTTTTCTTTTTCCCCCGGAAATGGCGTATGTTCTGGGTGGAACTACCGCTGGTGGCCACATTGGGCTGGCGGTAGTTCAGTTAGCCAGCTTAATCCTCTCTTGCCCCAGGTACAAAATTTAGACTGTGAGCCCTTTAGGAACAGAGAAAGTACCTGTATATAATAAATATAAGCCGCTTTGGTTGTACCACAGAAAACCAGTATATCTCATCCTTCACCCTTTTTAGATCTGTTTTGGGCAATATTCAAATGGATTTAGACATGTAACTTTATGCAGTGAGACTCTGTGTTAAAATAGCACAATTTATGGTACAATAATCCATCTTAACCGTAGCTCACATTGATAACTTCCCCCCTTAGTGTGGGGAGGAATGAGGCATTATGACATTGTGATGTCATAATGCCTCATTCCACCAGTGCCTAAGAGCCAGCCTTATCAGTGATGTCACAATGGCTTCATTGTCCTAGATCTGGCTCACTTTTATTACATATAGCAGTGATTTCCATTTCTGGGGACATTTCTTTATACTTTAATTAAGGGGGGAAGCCATACTGGGTCAGACCAATAGTCCATCTCACCCAGTATCCTGTTTCCATCAGTGGCCAAGCCAGGTCACAAGTACCTGGCAGAAACCCAAATAGTGGCAACATTCCATGTAGAACCCCAAAGAGTAGCAACACTCCATGTAGAACCCTAAAAAGTAGCAACATTCCATGTAGAACCCCAAAGAGTAGCAAGATTCCATTCAGAATCCCAGAGTAGCAACAATCCATGTAAAACCCCAAAGAGTAGCAAGATTCCATTTAGAATCCCAACGAGTAGCAACATTCTATGCTACCAATCCCAGGTCAAGCAATAGCTTCCCCTTGTAAGTAGGTCTCATGGGATAAAATGGAACCTGTGCTAATATATCATGAGTTAGTGGTAAAATAACACTTCTCAATGGCAGCCCATGTTGATAACTCCCCCCCCCCCTTATTTGGTAATCCAAGTGGCTGATTTCCTTTTGTTTTTATTTATATTTGTGATTTTTCTCTGTCTAAAACTAAGATTGCTGGTCTGTTTTTTCTTGTGATAACTCTGCTCTCTGCTTCCACTCGGATGCCGTATTATCCAAACCCCAGCTTTGGTTGCTGGGCGGTAGTGAGAAGGGGAATGTGTTCCTGCTATTGTTTCAGGCCCGATATTTATACAGACCTCTGAAGTGCACGTCACTGTTCCTCTAGTGAGCAGAGGCAGTTTTTTTTTCGTTCACGCAATGCTTTGGGATACGTAAAATCAATTTGTGTTTCCTTTATTCTGCAGGGACAAAAAGAGCACCGCCCTGAAACTAAACAAGAAGAAACCCCGGAGAAGACACACAGATGTAAGAATTACTTTTGTGTTCCATATTATTTTTTATTCCTAGCTGAGAGAGTTTTATTACTGATGAATTAATATATTGGCTTCTCTAGAAAGAGCAATGCCTATGAAGGTTGTAGAGTTCTATACCTGATTTAATCGGGGGGGGGGGGAGGGGAAGAAAATGTAATATTCAGGCATCTGCACTAGCATATGTAAGCTGCCTATTTTGAGTTATTTATACCATACTATGCGCCATTCAGTTTCATGCAACTTTTTTGCAAATTTGTTCCCCTTTTGTGCAGAATTTTACAGGATTTTCGACAGAATCTTGTTTTTTGTTTAAAGCCTTCCAAAATTCTTGATTTAAAAAAACTGCTGTTTTTGGTGACATCTTATTCATTTTTATATGTTTGCAGATTTTGCTGAAATCTGTGGCAAAATCCTTCAGATTTTTAAAATGTGAATATTTGCAATTCTTTTGGCTCTG
Organism: Microcaecilia unicolor; assembly: GCF_901765095.1. NCBI lineage: Eukaryota > Metazoa > Chordata > Amphibia > Gymnophiona > Siphonopidae > Microcaecilia > Microcaecilia unicolor. The sequence goes on along the minus strand of NC_044043.1, from coordinate 83,718,116 downwards.
ACCACAATTTCCAAATCAACATTTTTAAAAAGCATTGGGGTTTTCTTGCCTTATGGCTAAACAAAAGCCCGCTAAAAATTATACAATGCACACATTTTATTGCTCTGGATGCTTTTGTGGAGTGTTATGAAATGTTAATCTTACGCTACAGGTAAGATTTCATAAGAACTTGGCGTTCATATTTTTTTTCTGAATTTTTGTCAAGGAATTAATTGCTAAATTTCAGCACAAACAGCGAAACCTGGTGGAACGTTCCAGAAAAAGATGAAAGCTTTCATGAGAAACAGGAAAAATTGGGAATTTTAAATGGCTTCATACACATACAGAGAACATAATCATTTGGCTATGTGCATATTTTCTTTAGAAGTGGCATTTCTTTTACCAGCAAGTCATAAGGAAAAGTACTAACATTTGGAGTGGAGGAGTAGCCTAGTTGTTAGTGTAGTGGATTTTAATCCTGGGGAAGTGGGTTTGATTCCCACTGCAACTCCAACCCTCCATTGCTCCAGGTAGAAATAAGTACCTGTATATACTATGTAAACCGCTTTGAATGTAGTTGCAAAAACAACAGAAAGGTGGTATATCAAGTCCCATTTACCTTTCCCTATTTGAGATTCTACATGGAATGTTGCTATTATTTGAGATTCTGTTGCTACTATTTGAGATTCTACATGGAATGTTGCTAGTGGAGGAGTAGCCTAGTGGTTATTACATTGGACTTTGATCCCAGGGAACTGGGTTCAATTCCCATTGCAGCTCCTTGTGACTCTGGGCAAGTCACCTAACCCTCCATTGCCCCAGGTACCAATAAGTACTTATGTAAACCACTTTGAATGTAGTTGCAAAAACCACAGAAAGGCGGTATATCAAATCCCATTCCCTTTCCCCCTGCCCATTTATTTTTCTTTTTGAACTGATAGTCCCCTCTTCCTTTGAGCCCAGCTCACCAGGAATCAGGGATGGAATCTGGTACTAAGGGCCTTCATTTGCTCATGGCATCATGGCCCAGTTTGAGTTGAAAGTGCTGTATGCCTATGATTTTGGTACAAAGCAAAAGGCATGAGGGCTGAAACAGAAATCATTTACAATCATTGATCACAAATTCCAGCAATTATATCAAGAACTGTCATTTGTGCTCTGATTTCCTGAGTTGTGACTCTTTCGATCTGATAAAAAAACATGTGATGGAGAATGCCCAGCCAATGGGCATGATTTGCTTTCATGATATTTTTCTGTTCTTTCTGTTGTAGGATCCAAGTAAGGAATGTTTCACCCTGAAGTTCGATTTGAATGTAGATATAGAAACGGAAATTGTGCCGGCTATGAAAAAAAAATCACTGGGGTAATTGTTTCTCTACCTTACATTATCCTCCGAATTCTATAAAAGTCGCTACAGATTGTGCACACAATTTAATTGAATAATGAGCTAATTAGCACCGATTGGTTTGTTAAGCAATTATTGGCACTAGTTAGATTTAATTGGAATAGACATGCGTAAATTTAGGTGTGGGATCCGTGCCTAAATTTACATGCGAATTCAAAAAGAGGGTGCGGAAGTAGGAGGGTCATGGGCGGAACAGGGATGTTCCTAAAATTAACACGCGTAATTATAGAATAAAGGGGAAACGCACCTAATTTAGGAGCAAAGATTTGCACCATATTTCAGTTGGTGCAAATGGCTGCCCATAACTCCTGGGCATAACCACAGTTCTATAAACCACGCTTAACTTTAAACGCGGCTTATAGAATAGTGCTTTTTCTGGAGAAAGTTTATTCTGCACCATACATAGCATTCACCCCTAAGTGTGTGTGTATATGTTTTGCCTATGCCAAGTTTTTTGTGGAGGGGAATTGAACAATTTCACGTTCAGGCCTCCGCAGCAGCATATTATCAGTGAGCTGGCTTATTCCATATTGTGCACCATTTGGATTCACACAAGTTTTTGCAAGCTAGGATAAAAACCTTTACAGGATTTTCAAAGAATTTAGGGGCCCTTTTACTAGACGGCATTAGAATCTGGGCTTAGTGTGTGCTAACATGGGACTTTCCTATGCATTAAGCCCAGATTCAATTTTTCAGGTCCTGTGGTAATTTTTCCATTAGAACTCAGAAATTACAAACAGTTAACACAGAAACACTTATCACCTTCTATCTAGGAGACGTTAATTGCTCCTGTGTTAACTTATTGTTAATTGATTAAAAAAGTGTCTCTGGTCTGAGGTCCTCTCCCCCTCTGTCATTTACTCACAATCGACATGAAATACCCGCTGTTTTTTGGTTGCTAGTCATTTAGGACTACATTCTATATATATCACGCCTAAAAATTCAGCGCCAAAATGAAATTTGCCTAAGTGCATTCTAAGTACGCCTTATAGAATAAGCCTAAATTTCCGTGAGGTTTATAGTATACATTGAGCACCAGGTTGCACAATTAAATTTAGTTAAGGGCAGTTACGCTAAATAAAACCTAAATTAGGCACGAACTGCGTGTATTCTATAACAATGCGCATAGATTTTAGAAATGCCCATGACCTGCCCATTCCACGCCCATGGCCATGCTTCCTTTTCAACTATGCAACTTAGAATTTACGTGCACCACGTTACTGAATATGCTTAGCACGTATTGCGTGTAAATATCTAATTAATGCCAATTAGTGCTGATAATTGCTTGTTAACATCCAATTATCAGTGCTGATTATCTTGTTAACCAATTAGGTTATGTGCATTGTTATGGAATATGCTTCGATGTCCATGCCGAACTCTCAGCGCGATATATAGAATCCTGGGGGTTAGCGCATGCTAATACGAACATGCTAGCTGAAAACTGCTCATTGACAAACTTATGAGTTAACATAAGTGCATAATTCCCTAGAATGCTGGCATTTACGCTTGTTCGTGCCCCCTAAAACTATGCAGCAGCTTATAGAATTGTTCACAAAATCATCCACGCAGACGCCCCAACCTATATGCTAAACCTCGTGGACCTGCCTCCCAGAAATGCCAAAAGATCATCCCGCAAATTTCTGAATCTACACTTCCCCAGCAGTAAAGGACTAAAATACAAGCTGATGCATGCAACTACCTTCTCTTACATGAGCACGAAGTTGTGGAATGCATTACCTACCACTTTGAAAACTATTGACGAAATAACCAACTTTCGTAAATCTCTGAAGACACATCTCTTCAACAAGGCCTACAAAGAGAACCCATAACCTTACTAAATCACCTCGCCAACCCACCCAGTTATGAAAGTCTACTTTCTATACCTATCCGCCTAAATCTTTTCTTCTTTCCCTTATTTAATATTTTTACATCACTAATTGCATTTGACATGCTGGAATGACAAAGCCATAACAGGACTCTGTAAGCCACATTGAGCCTGCAAATAGGTGGGAAAATGTGGGATACAAATGCAATAAATAAATAAATAAATAGAGTTACCCTCTTTCCCCCAGATTTTATAAATGGCAGCTGCCAAATTGCACACGCAACTTAATTGTTTTAACAAGCCAATCAGTGTAGATAATTTGCCAATAACAAGCAATTATCGGCATTAGTTAGAATTTATGCACTCACCTTTTTTAAGCATATTCTCCAAAGTGGTGCACATAAATTCTAATGTGCGGATCTCAAAAGGGGGTGTGTCTATGGGAGGAGCATGGGTGAGTCATACATGTTTTTAGAAATTACGTGATGTTATTGAATGCGCCTGATCCGTGGCTAAGTTAAGCACAGGACAATTCTACAACTGGGCCTTCCATTTAGGTGCCCAAGGACACATTGGGGGGGGGGGGGGGGAGCCTATTTTGTAACGGCATCTGGGCGCCCAGATTCCATTACTTACTAATCCAGTTTCGGAGTGCCAACCCTAGACCTAGCATAATTGCAAGTTTATAAAGGCAGCAGGGATGCAGGTAAATTATGTGTGTAACTGGGAGCCTTGCCCATGTCACACCAATGCACCCTGGCAAGTACGTGATATGTAAGTTAAGTGGGTATTTGCAAAATAGCACTTAGTGTCCAACTGGCATTTTTGTGGGTGTTACGATTTGAAGAAAGTGAGCCCTTGGGACGTAGCAAGGTTGACTCCATCTGTGCGGCACAAACTCAGTGTGGGTCCTCGCTGATGATTGCCGACTCCGAGGCTTGACAAAAGTCCAGGACACTGTAGTGGGCGCTGCAGCCTGCATTGGGTCTTCCTCCCTGAACCATCCTGCTCCTTCTGATGCAACTTCCTGTTTTGTAAAGGGCGGGGCAGTTTAGGGAGGGAGTCCCGGTGCAGGTCTCAGGCAACCTATGACTGCCGCTGCCCGGGTGAAGACTGCTGCAGAGAGGATTTTAACGTGGAGGCCAGATCTGAAATGGGGTTTGTATGCCATTGATGCACCTAGTTTAAATACGCCACTGGCTGGAAGGAATCTAAGAGGTTCTCATCCTGCTCCTAGGAAGATCCTGTTTGACTTTTACCATCCCTAAACAAATTGAGGGCAATTGTTATACTGTCCACATAACTGCAAAGTCTGCAGGTGCTCTCTTGCCACAAGGGCCGCCGAGAGACTGAGCCGGGCCCGGGGCAAGGCCGCCCCCCGGGCCCCCGCCACCCCCCCCCCAATCCCTACTACTGTCACCTCTCTCTCTTGCTCTTAGGCCGCCGGCGCCACAGTCCGTAGTCTCCACCCACCCACCCCCAGCCCTGTCGACAGCCCATCTCCATCCGCCACTGTGACCGGGCCCCCTGCGTTCAAATCGGCAACACCTCACCTCCATGTGAAAGTGGCAGATCGCCTTCCTTCGGGCCCTCCCTCACTGTGCCCCGCCCTTGTGGAAACAGGAAGTGACGAGGGCGGGAAGGCCCGAAGGGAGGCAATCTGTCACTTTCACACAGAAATGAGGCGCTGCCGATTTGAATGCAGGGGGCCTGGTCACGGTGGCAGACGGAGGGGGGCTATCGAATGAGCCGAGGGCAGGCAGGTGAGATCGGGGACTGCAGTGCCGGCGGTCTGGGAGTAGGAGAAGGAGAGAGACCCCGGCGCCAGGCCCGGGGAATTTCGTCCCCCCTGTCCTCCCTCCCCCCTCTTAGCGGCCCTGCTTGCCACAGATTCTGCCCTGCACTAGTTTTAAAGTGAAAATACCTATGTGTTTCACTTTGAAAATTGCCAAGAAAAAAACCCACCCACAAACACTTGCACTGCCTTTTTCTTCAGGTATGTTTCTCTGACCAAAACATTCATACACTACTGTTTAAAATATTACAGTATGTGTATTGTTTCATTCCCCCCCACCCCCAAACCTTCTTCCAGTATCTTTCCTGTACCAAGTATTGAGCTGTGGATTTACGCCTATTTTCATTTACAAACAAACAAAAAAAAAATCTTGCTTAGTGGGGTGAGGGGAATAGGAAAAGGTCATAACACTCTGTACTGACGTCTGTCTATATTATCTCCCACCCCCAATCCCTCAGCTCTGTAGATATAATTTAATTGAAAAAGGCATGTCTGCCTTGCATTCTACCTTGCTTTTATCAGAACACTTCTGGTTTAAAGTGGTGTTCATGCAAAATGCTAAAAAAACACACACAATTCTACATTACCTAAAGTTCCAAAACCCCCAAATTAAATTACAAAGGAAATAAAACAAAATAAATTTCCATCTAAGTGCATCATATTTATCTGGCTATCCTGCCAAAATCCCCACAGTAAACTATATATGTAAGATATGCTTCTAGTGAACACAATCTGGTTGCGTTTATTCTGTATTAAACTTTCATCTTCAGAAGTAAGAGTAAAATATTCAGCTATTAAACTTTGGACAGCGCTGGAAATTCCTGGCAACTCGATTGCTCTGGGAGCTTAGTATAACTGTAGTTGACTTGCAGATTATTAACAGATTGGGCCCGGACCATTTGAAGTTGTTAAACGTTGGGATAAATGTATTCTTCTTCTTCGTGCCATGGCGCTGACCTTTCAGCCTGGAATGTTGTCCGAAGGCTGGAGAGACATTCTGAGGGCTTCTTGGAAAGGTGAATCTGATAAGTAGCATGGAACTACAAATACCTTTTCCCCTGCTAGCCAAAGTCAGTTGAATAATGGAAGGCCTTCATCTACTGTGCCATGCAATGGAAGAGGGGGAAACAGAGGGTGGAAGGAAGAACTTTTAAGTACTAGAAGGTCAATTAAGATTAGGGAATTCAGTCCTCAAGCAAATGTACTTTGCACCAGACATTGTGGAATGCAGTTGGGAAATGTTTTTCCGTGTTCTCTGACAGTGGGGAAAACCCCTTCATTAAAAATGTGCCTCATTATAACAGAGCTTTACACATTCTTTTATTAAAAACAATCAAATGACATTATCTTTTAATCAGTATATTGTACCTGAATGTCTCCAATTATTTCACCCTCCCTCCAACCTTTGTTATTGGTCTTGATTGAAAAAAAAATTATAAAATCATAGGAGTCAATATTGAAAGTGATTTAACCAGCCAGAAACAGCTCGTGGACCGTTAAATCGCTTGGGTGAGGCTACCCACTTATATTCCGTGACACTTGGGGCTTTTTTTGAGGGGGTACTTGGGGGTACTGAGTACCTGCACCTTTTTCCATTGTCTGCTAAAATTGACCCACAGACCCAGAGTTTTAATGAAAGAACTCAGGCTCTACACACCAATTCTGCCTTGCCATAGATTCTGTGACTAGTTGCAGGGGACCTGGCTATTGTGGGGTGGGTCCCTCAGTGATCACTTCACCCCCCGAAGGGTGGCCTAACATTTGAGTACCAGCACCTTTTTTTGCTAGAAAAAACACACTGGTGACACTTAACAAGTTAATACCACAGATCACTAAAGTGAAAGCTAGTTATTTTGTGGGCAGTCCAGGGGTGGAGTAAGTGCCATAGTAACATAGTAGATGACGGCAGATAAATACCTGTATGGTCCATCCAGACTGCGAATAAGATAAACTCAGTACATATGGCATGATTGATACATCATATGTATTCTTGATCTTGATTCATCCTTGCCATTTTTAGGGCTTAGACCGTAGAAGTCTGCCCGGCATTGGCCTTGTTCTAAAATTTCTGAAGTTGTTGGCCAACTCCTGCAGTCAGCGCTGAGCCCCGTATATTCAATGCTGGGCCATTTCCGGTGACTGGCATTGAATATTCAATTTATTTTTGGCCGGTTTAAAGATACCTGGCTAAGCCAATGTTCAGCGCTAGCCGGCTATCTTTAAACCAGCCAAAGATAACCCACGTTTTCACGCAGCCCAATATGGCTGCTAAACTGGCTTTAAAAAATCGGCATATATCTGGTTATATCGGGGGATATAATCGGCTAGCTGCTAACCTGCAATATTCATTGGGAGATAGCCGGTTATCCCCCACCGAATATTGCTGGGTAGCTAACTATGTACCATTTAACCAGCCAGGTGGCCTTCTGGGCCGGTTATATGGTTTTGAGTAGCAGGGGGATGATCTTTAGTTGATGTAAAAACAGAAAAAGAAAAAAAATATTGCAGCTTTTTTTTTTCTTTAAATAAAAAATGTAAATATGCATAGTTTGCTGGCAGCGGTCCCCAATCCCCGCCAGCTGAAGAGTCTTCCTCAGCGCCGGTCGACTCTGGCGCCTTCATTGTGGGATCATCTGTTTCTGACGCCTTACGTCCTGCACCATGCATGTAGCCCCGTGCAGGACATAATGAAACAGAAACAGATGATCCCACAATGAAGGCGCCAGAGTCGACCGGCGATGAAGAAGACTCTTCGGCTGGCGGGGATTGGGGACCCTGCCAGCAAACAAGGTACCTGATGCGGCAGCGGGGGGGAGGGGGGTTTGCGGTTGCGGCAGCGGTCCAAAGTGGTGGTGGCGGGGGGGGGGGGGGGGGAGGGTTTGCGGTTGCGGCGGCAGGGGGGTCCAAAGTGGCGGGGGGGGGGTCGGTGGCAGCGAGGGGGGGGTCGGTGGAGGGGGTCGGCGGCTAAACAGTGCCCCCCCACCTCGGGCTCTGGCCCTCCCCTCTCGCCGAGGTCTGGCTACGCCCCTGGTTGAATTAGTGATTTGATGGCCAGACTTAAGTGCCTGAAGGAGGCCGAAACATGACCCGTGTTGAGTCTTTTTGTACTTATAAAAAAAAAGCTTGTGGCACCATTACTCATATTTATTTGTTAGTTATTAGGATTTATTTACTGCCTTTTTGAAGGAATTCGCTCAAATCAGTATAAAACAAGAATAAGTCAAACATAAGCAATAGTTGGACAATTACAGCAGTAAAACTATTCAAACTCTTGTTAGTGCGATTTGTGTCATTTCTGCTGTTTGGACTGGAGAGCTGTGGAGGCTGGTTCTTTTCTTCCGGTAACACATGGTAACACCCACACATTAACTGTAAGGTGCTATTCCCTTCCATTTGCTGTCTCAAAACCCTGCTTTCTACATTAGCTGCTTGATGCAGGATTTAGCATTCACCAATATTTAACAGATACTGGAACTGTTAGTGTATGGTAATTCCCACATTGAACAGCTAACATGATAGGCCCCAAAATGAGGCAGACCTCTTAGTATGTCTGACCCTCTACTGTTTTATTCTGAAAATACGGTCCCCCTGTGCTATTCAGCAGAAGGACATGTCGTAAGTGCAAATGGGCTTTGTTTATCAGTACAGAGAAAAGAATTAATACTTTTCTTTACTGTACAATACAGGGTCAATATTCAAAGCGATTTAACGAGCTAGAATCGCCACTGAAAATTAGCAGTTGGCAAACTCAAAACTGGTTATTTTGGGGGCAGAATCAGGACTTGGCTAGTTAAGTGCTGATATTCAGAACTTAACGGACCAGGTTAACCACATAAAAGTCAGTCCTATCTTTATGCGGTAACCCACAGCCGGTTATGTGCTGAATATCGTACTTAACTGGTTATGCGTTTGCCGACTCCGCAGAACCGGATGTTCAGTGCTAAAGCCTGGACAGGACCCGGCATTGAATATCAAGGAAGAACGCCGGCAGTGGTCAGCAAAACACTGAACGCTGCTGGCTTAATGTTGACTGCTACATGCTATCTGCCACGGGGTCAATTGTATAAAATGAGCCCTCTGACAGATAACACATATTGATGGCATTAGCATGCCCTAACCATTACTAAATGACCCCCTCCCCCTTAATAAATTTAGCCATGCATCAACTGATTTCCACAAAATGTGCATTTTGTCTTTCAGCGAGGTGCTATTACCAGTTTTCGAGAGAAAGGGGATTGAGTTAAATAAAGTGGATATTTTCCTTGACCAATCCAACACGCCACTCCTTCTCAACTTTGAAGCATATAGATTTGGAGGTCATTACCTTAAAGTTAAAGGTAAGAGAGGCTTTATTGAAAAGTACAGACTTTATGTAACCCTGAGGTTTGTGTGAAATCTTTTTTTTTATATTGCCAAATTTCTAGCAGACATTTTGGTCTTGAGAAGATTGAATTATTTGTTGCGTATGTACCAACATAAGAACTGTCACGGGTAGGCAACTTCCAGTCTATGGAAACAAATCCACTCAGGTTCTTTGGATAATTCGCAGGTGAAGGAAACTTCCAGTTCCTGTGGATACCGAGCCGCTTGGGATATAAGGATATTCCTAATGAATATATATTAGATAGATTTGAATGCACATTGCTTCAACCGCATGCCAATCTAGATTACGCATATTCATTAGGGATATCTAAGAACCTGAGTGCGCAAAAATAGCATGTGACTGCAAAATAAACATACTCCACCACATCGCTGTGATCATCCCACAGTGAAACGGGTCCGTCGGTTTCGGATGCCTGCCTGGGATGCTATATGCAGTCATGCTCAGTCAGCTAAGTTGAATTTCTAACATTTTTTTTTATCATAGCAATGTGGTGGAGTATGTTTACTTTGCAATCATATGCTATTTTTGTACACTTAAGCAAAGAAAAAAACGGAATAAATTCATAGTGTTGCTACAACGCATATAGGTTGGACCGGGTGTTTTTCTGACCAATGATTAAAGAAAATGAGCTGTGACCATCAAGTTTTGAATGTTCCAGCATTGTTGCTGGGGGCCACAACTTTCTGAGGTCTTCTCCCCCGTTCTTCCATTTTTTATTTGCTGAACCTATACTGTTATTAAGCTCGCTTTTTTGACATTTGTTGTGTATACACAGGGCAAATATATGCAAATACATGTCGGCTGATTCCACTAAAGCTTTTCCCCTATTCTCTCTTGATGGGTAGAAGACTGATGAATTGGCCCTGTGATGATCATTTATTGTGGATATGCTGAACACTGACCTGTCCTGCAGCTCTTAGTGATTGGCATCAAGTAATCTCTGTCTTAAACTGATTAGGAAGATGGCTGCAAGTATAGTATACGATAATGTGAGGGTCCAAAGTGCCAAATTGTGACAGTTCCAGGAAGCTAAGACCTGTTTGGCCGACCTTCAACAAACTAGAAAGAAACGGATGCAGCATTGGCAATGCTATAAATCTTTTCATTTTCCCTTTCACATTCATTTACATCTGTTGAGATCCTGGTCATATTTGTGCCAAACCCAGGCGAAGCATTTCTTTGAAAGACCAGGCTTGCTGTAACATGCATTTTCACCGTCACATCATGACAGCAGATCAGGGCTCTTATTGGCTAAGCTTGCTCATTAGCATACAGGTGCTAGGTTTTTTTCTCTTTCTAGACGTTAATTCCAGGTAAAGGTTCGCTTTCAGTAAACTCTTTTACTTTGCATCAAAATTCAATGGCTTGAAGACCTTTTTTTTTTTTTTTGGAAATGCATCAGTTCTCGTCTCTAGATAGGTAGGTGTCTAATTTTTCTTCTGTCTTGCCAGCTGGACTTAACGCTTTTCTGATCTGGAGCTGAAACACTTTATGGGCTGGATATATGTTACCTTGTTATACTGGCATGCAGAAATTTCTTAAGTATCATTGACTCTATCCTGCTTTCAAAACTGTTGGCCCTTTTTCAATGCCTATGGCCAGTCGTGGGAAAAGGATGGGGTGCATTTAAGCAATTCTGCAACACGTGTACGATAAATCAGCAGAAAACTTTGAAAAGACTGACATCCTATTTATTATGACTTACGTTTCCTTATTACTGTGTTTGACATGCCTTTTCTTTCTTGAGCAAATGTTGTGAACCCAGAGACTTTATGGTCATCGTCTGATGACTTTTTCCATGAGAGTCTTCCGTTCACACTCTGTGCAGCCCTTGCAGACATTACAGTGACCGGAACAGGGTCCAGCACCTACTACTACTACTTATCACTTCTATAGCGCTACAAGGCATACGCAGCGCTGTACACCATACATGAAAGACAGTCCCTGCTCAAAGAGCTTACAATCTAAATAGGACAGACAAACAGACAGAACAACTAAGAGGTAAGGGAATTAAAGAGGTGGGGATAAAAGGGTACAGGGCAAGTGAGTAGTGGTTAGGAGTCAAAAGCAGCGTTAAACAGGTGGACTTTTAGCCTGGATTTGAAAACGGCCAAAGACGGGGCTAGACGTACAGGCTTGGGAAGTCTATTCCAGGCATGAGGTGCAGCGAGATAAAAGGAACGGAGTCTGGAATTAGCAGTAGAGGAGAAGGGGACAGATAAGAGAGATTTATCCACAGAACGGAGTACCCGAGGGGGGGGGGGCATAGGGAGAGACAAGAGTAGAGAGGTACTGGGGAGAGAGGTAGAGTGAATGCACTTATAGGTCAGTAAGAGAAGTTTGAATTGAATGCGGAAACGGATAGGGAGCCAGTGAAGTGACTTGAGGAGAGAGCTAATGTGAGCATAGCGACTCAGGCGGAAAATGAGTCGCGCAGCAGAGTTTTGGACTGATTGAAGAGGAGAGAGCTGGCTAAGTGGGAGGCCGGTGAGATGCAGGTTGCAATAATCTAGGCGAGAGGTGATAAGAGTGTGGATAAGGGTTCTGGTAGAGTGCTCAGAGAGGAAGGGATGGATTTTGCTGATGTTATACAGAAAGAAACGACAGGTTTTGGCAATCTGCTGAATGTGAGCAGAGAAGGAGAGAGAGGAGTCGAAGATGACCCCAAGGTTACGAGCTGATGAGACGAGACAAGGAGAATGCCATCCACAGAAATAGAAAAAGGGGGGGGGAGAGGAGAGGTGGGTTTAGGGGGAAAGATGAGAAGCTCGGTTTTGGCCATGTTAAGCACCTAACGTAAAATCTATCTTAGTTGGAGAGACAGGAGTGTACGAGTGATAATTTACAGAGCTTTCGTAGGCACAAAGGAGGAAATTTTGGGGGTCTTTTACTAAGGCATGCTGGCGTTTTTAGCTGACGCTAATAGTAGGCATGTGCTAAACGCTAAATGTGCCAATGTATTACTATGGGCGTCTTTAGCATACGCCTCTTTTTAGTGCATGCTAAAAACGCCAGCGCACCTAAGTAAAAGACCACTGTAACAAGACGCCACCAATTACTCTCCAAAATTAAGTGGGTAGTGCAGATGTTCTATAATAGCGCTTAAGTTCATAATTGACATTATAAAATGCTAGCATAGGTTGGTATCAATGTGCCTACTTTTAGGGGTCAATATTCAAAGCGATTTACATGGCCAGGAGACGCTTCTGGCTGTTTAAATTGCATGTCCAAGGCTAACTGGATATATTCAGCGGCTCTTAACCAGATAGCGCTGCTGAATACACCTGGTCAATGCTTAAGCCGGAACCGGCTATTTTTTAGGTGGTTTAAGGATGGAGCCAGCACATTTGATTAAGTTCCGATATGTAGCGCTTCACCAGATAAGTTAATCGGATAAATAGGGCTGCATATTTTTTTTCACTCAACAAATAGTTCAGCTCTGGAACTCTTTGCCGGAGGATGTGGTAACAGCAGTTAGCGTATCTGGGTTTAAAAAAAAGTTTGAGCAAGTTCCTGGAGGAAAAGTCCATAGTCTGTTATTAAGATGGGGGAAGCCACTGCTTGCCCTGGGATCGGTAGCATGGAATGTTGCTATTTTTTGGGTTCTGGAATCTTGTTACTCTTTTGGATTCTGGAATGTTGCTACTATTTGGGTTTTGTCAGGCACTTGTGACTTGGATTGGCCACTGCTGGAAACAGGATACTGGGCTAGATGGACCATTGATCTGACCCAGTATGGCTATCGTGTTAGTAGAATCATCCAGGTCCTCCTGGTACATAGGAGAAGGAAAGAGACAGACCCGGAAGCAGGCAGGCAGGAAGAAGCTTGCCAGTGCTGGCTGGACCCTGGAAATTTTGCCTCCCCCTCCCCCCCCCTCGGCAGGCCTGCTCTTGAGATGAGGTGAACATTTGCGTTCTTTGACCAATTAATTTTACATTCTGAATTTTAAGAATGAATTTCTCTCCCCCGTTTTGTTCTGTTTTCTTCTCCACTGAAATGTCTTTTGAAACCTTTCTGCTTACAGCAGATAATTGTGGCTTTCTGAGAAGGGAACTGCATACTTGGTGCCACTGGGCACTGCTTTTTGCTGGCATGTTGTAATTGCTGATACTTTATTCAAAAATAGGATGTTACTACTGTTTATTATACGTACAGTATACAGTCTCTGTTAACTGACGTTAGGCTTACTTGAAGTAATCAGTCATAGCCCTCTGTACACTCTTGTGTCTGTGAGTTCCATGGACTACATCTGCCAGACGGTAAAAACTGTCATAGCACTGACATCCAGTGGCCTCCAGATAGGCCCGCATGGTGTTGAGACTCTCCAGCTCTCTTGCAAAAGTGACAGGAGGTTGTTGAATTTCTTCAGCATGTTGCTCGCTGCTGATTTCATCATCTGTTTCATCATCAGCCATTGCCTGAGTGTAGGTGCATATCTCAACATCAGTGCTGTCGTCAGCTGTTTGTAGATCGTAATCAACAGCTATGTAGTGATGAAACGCCTCTTCAGTAACACCGGCTGGGATGTCAATATCCTGTTCATCTGACGCATTTGCAACAGCTGCATGTTTCGTCCCTTTCTACATCCCTAACAAAGCTTGCCCACTTGTAGCAGTTCACAATGGTTGCCTGTGTAACATGATTCCAGGCTTCTTTCTGCATATGTAGGGAATCCAACAGTGATAGATTACAAGCCAGTTCAACAGCACGTTTATCCTTGCCATTTTGGTCATCCATAACGCTCATCAGATGACGTAGCTCAAGAGCCCGATAATGTTTTTTCAAATTGGCTATTATGCTCTGATCCATAGGTTGGATTAGAGAGGTAGTGTTTGATGGCAGGAAGACCACCTTGACGTTAGACAGCCTGACATCATCACTGTGTGCAGCACAATTATCACAAAGGAACAAAATCTGATGCTTTTGTGCCCGCATTCTAGTGTCTAACTTCTTTAGCCACTGCTTCCAAATTTCCCCAGTCATCCATGAATTTGCGTTAGCCTTGTATAACACAGGAAGTCGCTTAACATTCTTGAAGCAACGGGGCTGTTTGCTCTTTCCAATGACAATGGGTTCCAGCTTCTCACTCCCATCCATATTGTAGCAAAGGAGGATCGTCAGTCGGTCCTTCGACGTTTTACTTCCTGTAGTTTCGGCTTGTTTGAATGCAAGTGTTCCATCAGGAATTGCTCACCAGTAGAGACCGTTTTCACCAGCATTGAAAATGTCACGAGGTGCAAACTCATTCAAGATGGTAGGATGAACTGAAACAACCCAATTTTCAGCACCAAAGTCATAAGCGTCTTGTTTTTCACCATGCTGTTTCTTGAATTTTATGTTGTTCCTCTCCTTCCATCTTTCCAACCATCCAACAGTGGCTTTGAATTCAGTTAGTCCAAGACTTTCAGCTAGCTGATTAGCTTTCTCCATAAGCAGTGGACCACAGACAGGAAACTGTCTGCTCCTGACTTGAGAAAACCACCGAAGAAGAGCATCTTCTACTTCCTCAGCTTTCCTCGCCCATTTACGTTTCCTGTGTGGATTTGTATTGTTTTGCCAGTCTTCCAGAAGCTGATCTTTCTGCTTCAAGATACATGAAATTTGACTGAGATTGACACCATATTCTTTAGCAATAGATGCTTGACTTTTTCTAATTTTTTAAGAACTTCCATTCGTTCAGACAGTGTTAAAGTCTTACAGTTGCGCGATGACGACGACTCCGACTCCAGTGTACACTCTAACAACATTCTTTTGCTTATTCTGCCTGTGGCAGTTAACCAATGAGATTTCTAATTTATCACCCCTTTGTCATGTGCCAATTGGCTTCCATATTCCGTGCGCGCGCTTATGCGGAGTCTTTCCTGCAGAGGAGTGGTCTTAAACCATGCATATAAGCGAATCTTGCACTTATCAGTGCTGCGCTAAACCGAAGTTTGTCCCCATAGAAATTGATGGCGCCAAAAACGGGACCGAAGTACGGCATGCATTCGAACAGAGCATGCGATTATCTGATGTGCACTTAAATGGAATGCACTGTACTACTATTACTTCGTATAATTTCTATAATGCTCCTAGACATACGCAGCGCTGTACACTGATTATTGAGAGAGACAGTCCCTGCTCGACAGAGCTTACAAACTAATCAAGACAGACAAACCCCAGGACAAGGGATAAGGACAAAGAGTAGCAAGATTCTAGAATCCCGAAGAATAGCAAGATTTTGTGCAGAATCCCAAAGAATAGCAAGATTCCATGCAGAATCCCAAAGAGTAGCAAGATTCCGGAATCCCAGAGAATAGCAAGATTCCATGCAGAATCCCAAAGAGTAGCAAGATTCCGGAATCCCAAACACTACTACTACTACTACTTCTTCTCATTTTTATAGTGCTACTAGACGTATTCTGTTCATAATTATACCTTTGCAATATAATGTAAGCCACATTGAGCCTGCAAATAGGTGGGAAAATGTGGGGTACAAATGTAGCAAATAAATAAATAAGGGAATAACTTAAAGTGGGAATGACAAAACAGACATGGGTACTGAACAAGTGAATAGGAGCTAGGTGTTAAAAGGTGGTCTTTTAGCCTAGATTTGAAGATGGCCAGAGATGGAGCTTGACGTATTGACTCAGGAAGTCTGTTCCAGGCGTATGGTGTACAAACCCTATACAGAGGCGTAAGGAACTCAAAATATGTGGAGTGGAGGAAAGAAAATAGAAGAGGGTAGGTATGACAGAAGACTAAATGTGTCATTTTCCAGAGGAAAACAAATTCAAGAACCAGGGGTCAGGACTTGAAATAGGAAGGAAAGAGGCTGATAGAAAGTTGTGGAAAATATTAATGTACTGAGAAAGTGGTGGATATCTGAAATAGCCTAGAGGCGGCACTAACCAAACTCATGACACCTTTTACATACGGAGAGCAGTGGTAAAGAACAGGGGCAGGGAAGAAAGGGTGGGGGATGTCTAGGACACCTTCCCAGTGAAATAAAAATGGTAGTGAGGCGTAGCCTAATGGTTAGTGTACTGGGATGAGGACCTGGGAACTAGGTTTGATTCCCATTGCAGCTCCATGTGACCTTGGGCAAGTCACGTAACCCTCCATTGCTCCAGGTACAAAAGCTTAGACTGTGAGCCCTCTAGGGACAGAGGAAGAACCTTTATATTATAAATGTAGACCTCTTTGGTTGTATCACAGAAAGGTAGTATATCAAATCCATGACCCTAAATAACCATGGGGTAAAGACAGGATCCCTAGAGGCCAGGAGATGGAAATGAAGCAGTGGGGGCAACCTAGGCTGGTATCTGGCATACATGCTTACCTAGACTAGTGTTGTTAGAGCTAACCTGGCAGACTGGGTGAGTCGAATAATTGTTTCCTGCCAACATGTGCTGGTATGTTATAAAGTAATACTTGATGAATAGGTTACATTCCTCCTGCATCACTCAGAAACCCTAACTGGGTCCCACGTGCCAGGGCTTCTTAGTAGACTTCCCAGCTAGGAAATATATATCAGCAGAACTTTGTTTTATTAATCTCTTCAAACTGGGGGGAAGAGAATTAACATAGGAAGGGTGGATTAAGGGATGTATGTACCACAAGTCGTCAGCATGGTTTGGTAGGTGTAGCTGGATGCCGTTGCAGTACACTCTCGACCTGTTTCCAGTCTTTGTTTCTTGCGTAAACTTTTAGAAAAGGTTGTTTTCTCTCAGCTTTCCTCTTTTGCAGCTAAAACCCTGGCTCTACATCCACGACAGTCTGTTTTTGATCACATTTCGGTACTGAAACTATTCTTTCTGCTGTTTTTAGCAAAATCCATTTCAGCCTAGACAAAGGATGCTGTGCTCTTGCTATTTCCTTGTACCTTTAAACTGCCTTTGACCTGATTGATCACTCTCTTCTTGTGAATCGCTTATCTACTCTGGGTCTCTCGGGCACTATTCTACAATGATTTTCCTCTCCGGCACTGTTCTACATTGGTTTTCCTCTCGGGCACTGTTCTACAAAGGTTTTCCTCATTTTCTATCTGACCGCACTTCCACAGTAATCACCCCTTCTTCATTCTTGCATCCCCATTACCTTCACTGTGGTGTGCCTCAAAGGTCTATCCTCTCCCCTCTCCTTTTTAACCTCTTTCTGAGCCCCCTTGCCACCTTAATCCAGGATCATAACATTTCAACATATTTGTACGCTAACGATATTCTTCTCTTGCACTACACTGATTTAGATTCCCTTTCCATTTCTTCCCTGCAGACGTGTCTCAACTGTGTTGCCAATTGGTTATCCACAATCAGACTTATTCTAAATCCTAATAAGACCATTGCTTGCCGTATTATCAACCGACTATCAAGACCAACTCTTTCTCTTAACCTCCTCGGATCTAGTTAACCCAGTTGATTCCTTCCACTATTTAGGAGTCACATTGGATACTAATCTCTTGTTTTCTCCACAAATTTCTTCGGTCCTAAGATCAGGCTTCTTTATATTAAGACAACTTAGATCAGTTAGGTCTTTCTTTTCACATAGTTCTTTCCATGCTCCACTCATCTACCTCTTGACCTCGAAATTGGACTACTGTAATATAATCTAAAGACTATAAAGACTACAAAAAAGAACAGATCATGTTTTCCTTTCATTGAAAGAGCACCACTGGTTCCCCCATTCCTTATCAACTGATCTATAAATGACTATTTCTGACTTTTAAGGCCTTCTGTTTTAGATCTCCCCCTTACCTCAACAACCTGAGCATTTCCTACACCCCAGCTTAGACGCTTCGTTTTATCAACAATCACTGCTTGGTTCTCCCAGGCCCAAAATCAGCCCAACATGAAAGGACTAGGCATTGTGCCTTTTACTTTTGCTGCTCCTTTCCACTGGAATAACCTTCCCCTAGAGATCAGGGGCAAATCTTCCCTATCGTTTTTTTAAAAAGGCCTTGAAGAACTGGTTATTCCAACAGGCCTTTAATGCTGCAGCTTGGTCCCTCCAAAGTTTGTCCTGCTGCTCCTCTCCCTCCCTTACCTCCCCCCTTTCTCTTTGTTGTATTTTCCCTGCCTTCCCTATCCCTGGGACTGAGCGTGAGTGTTTCCCCACCTTTCCTATCGGCTCTTGTATTTCCTTTCATTTTCATCCATTAGCGATTCTATACTGCCTTGTTCTGTTGCCAGGTTAGCCGGTATAGAAAGTCAAAATTAAGTAAAGTAAATATTGTGATGGACATCTGCTCTTCCATGTATGTTCCAGCTGATTTAATGGCAATTCAGAGAAGTTTATGGCAGGGTAGGGATGCCTATGTAATTAAGGCTGTCTCTGCTAGGAGAAAAGCAGACAAGCATGGTGCCCACAATGAATACCCATCCAGATGTATTTGCCTGTGTTTGTTCTAGGCACCCAAGCCATTGGCATCCTCCTATTACGATGGCTGCACGAAAAGGACAGCTGTGCTGTTTTGATGTAGAATACATTTGTTGCTGAACTGTACAGGAAGCAATCTGAATTGAGGTTACTGTATGAACCCTGATGCCGGCACCTTGCCAAAACGTACGATCACCTAACCTAACCTACCAATCCAACATAAATGCCTGATCCCTGCAACACAACAAAACTAAAGTGCGTAATGGACATAACACAACTCTTCCGTTGTACGATTCCCTAATGTGGTTGGGCCACATGAACGATATCTTACCACAACATCACTTTGTATTTGTTTACACCGGAGTCACCAAACACCTCTCCGGTACTATGTAAGCCACATTGAGCCTGCAATTAGGTGGGAAAATGTGGGATACAAATGTAACAAATAAAATAAAACATGGGCTGTGTTGAGTCCTTTAATAAATTCTTCTTTCTACGCCCTAAGGCTCCGCTTTTTTGTTCCATCTGTGCAGTGCATTTTTTTCTAGCAAAAAAGGTGCTGGTACTCAAATGCTAGGTCACCCTTCAGGGGTGGGGTGATCACTGAGGGACCCTCCCCACAATAGCTAGGCCCCCTGCAACCAGTCACAGAATCTATGACAAGGCAGAATGGGTGTGTAGAGCCTGAGCTCAAACATTTGTGTTCATGGGCCAATTTTAGCAGACAATGGAAAAGGTGCCGGTACTCAGTACCCCCAAGTACCCCCTCAAAAAAAGCCCTGCTGTGGCCCACTGCACTCTGCTTTTGATGATCCCATACCCTATCCTAGAGCAGTGTCTCCTAAGTTCGGTCCTGGAGTACCCCTTACCAGTCAGGTTTTCAGGATATCCACAATGAATATGCATGAAAGAGATTTGCATATAATGGAGGCAGTGTATGCAAATCAAGTTCATGCATATTCATTGTGGATTTCCTGAAAAGCTGACTGGCAAGGGGTACTCCAGGACTGGATTTGGGAAACACTGTCATAGAGGTCTGAGTTTAGCTCCTGGAATAGTCTGTATCAGGCAGTGCCAATATGAACTTTTGAGTCTGGCTAAATTACCCTTAACTAGTGTCCCTGGGATGTCCTGCAAATCATGATTTGAATTAGAATGTAGAATATCACCAAAATGAGTAAGAGATCAGTGGCCTAGAAATTCATACATGACATCACTCGCCTCTGTCTAGCTTTGGAGTAAATCCCCTAACAGGCTGTGAGCCGTTTTCCATGGTAGGAAACACTCATGTTGTAGCCTGTGGTAAACCTGAGTCACGGGCAGACGCCTGCTGTGAACTTTGCTTACAGCTGCTGTTGGGGGATGTACTCACTTCCGTGTACCAGTAGTTTGCCAGTATCACCTGTACAATCTTAAGGGTGTTACAGTTGCTGAGACAGTCCTTCTCATGCTCAAAAGAGTCACAGTCCACCCGCTTTGCACAGAATGGAGAAATCGGGATGTGCTCAATTCCAGGGTGATTATTATTTTTTTTTTTTTAGAAAAGGCTCTCCTGACGTAGAGCTTAAAATGCCTGCATGAGTGCACATGTGTCTGATGAAATGTACAGCGGCAGCCAGTTTAGAAATATACACTAATCGGACAGTTTCCATATGAAAGTGGTGGGACTCTCACCTGTTGCTGCCCCATTTTACAAAGATTTAGGCGTCCCAATGCATGTGCTTAGCGCCAATTCTATAAAGGCCCATTAAAGAACACTAGCATAAGTCAGCATTGACAGGCCTACAGTTAGGCATCCACAGTTACGCCAAAAGATAGATTCAAGAAAATGCACCAGAAATTAGGTGCACCAGAAATTAGGCGCAAAAAATATGAGTGCTAAACAGCAAACCTATGACAGCAATAGGAGCGGAGGAGTAGCCTAGTGGTTAGTGCAGTGGACTTTGATCCTGGGGGACTGAGTTTGATTCCCACTGCAGCTCCTTGTGACTCTGGGCAAGTCACTTAACCCTCCATTGCCCCTGGTACAAATAAGTACCTGAATATATGTAAACCGCTTTGAATGTAGTTGCAAAAACCTGAGAAAGGCAGTATATCAAGTCCCATTTCCCTTTCCCCCTTTCCCTTATGACATCACAATATCAGAAGTGAGCCAAGTATTGGGCAATCAAGTCATTGTGACATCACTGATGAGGTTGGCTCTTATTGGTGGAATGAGTGGAGGCATAGCCTAGTGGTTAGTGCAGTGGACTTTGATCCTGGGGAACTGAGTTCAATTCCCACTGCAGCTCCTTGTGACTCTGGGCAAGTCACTTAACCCTCCATTGCCCCTGGTACAAAATAAGTACCTGAATATATGTAAACCGCTTTGAATGTAGTTGCAAAAACCTGAGAAAGGCAGTATATCAAGTCCCATTTCCCTTTCCCCCTTTCCCTTATGACATCACAATATCAGAAGTGAGCCAAGTATTGGGCAGTGAAGCCATTGTGACATCACTGATGAGGTTGGCTCTTATTGGTAGAATGAGTGGAGGAGTAGCCTAGTGGTTAGTGCAGCAGACTTTGATCCTGGGGAACTGGGTTCGATTCCCACTGCAGCTCCTTGTGACTCTGGGCAAGTCACTTAACCCTCCGCTGCCCCAGGTACAAATAAGTACCAGAATATATGTAAACCGCTTTGAATGTAGTTGCAAAAACCTCAGAAAGGTGGTATATCAAGCCCCATTTCCCTTCCCAATAGTGGACAAAATTGCTGTTATTCCTTACTTTAGGACATATGCAGTAGCCTAGGGTTCTGCTCCTTAAGAAGCAGAACCGAAACAGGGGCTCTCTGTCGAGCGTTCCCTTTCAACTCAGCTACAGCTTAGGTAAGTGGCCTTTCTACTTTAAAAAAAAAAATACAAGTAGTAAGACAGCCTTTTTGTGACAGAGTTCATCACCCAACCGGAGGTTTTTTTGACTAGTGAAGAGCTCACAGCATATTCAATAATAACAGACAACTAGTCTATATCGGTGTAGTTGCTCTCTGCAAGGAGCCGCATGCCTCGCACGCGAGCAGGATGATATCCACGTTTGGAGAACCACATTAAGCCTATCCTTACGATCTAAGTATTTGCACCCGAGTCCGATTTTCCATTGCCGAATGAGAAACCACATTCCTCTGCGTTGCGGCTACCAGCGACGACAGGCGGAGTGGAGGTCCAATCGAGGTAGTGTTGAGAAAGCATGGGGTGTAACGTTCCGCCTCGTCCCCTTCCTGTTGCATCCTGGGGCTTCTAGTTCTATTGGACTGAGAATTACTGAAACCAAATCCTGATTCTAGAATTGCAGCTCATTGGAATGTGTCATGGTGTGCAGTAATGGTCTGCGACAGCCCTCTTTCTGCAGAATACCAGCAACCAAAACTGAATCTGAAGGAAGTGTTTTTGGTTTTTTTTGCAAGCCCCTTTCCATGGGCCACTATAAGACTTGACCAAGTTTTGCATAATCTTCTTCTGAAGATCACTGTACTGGTTTGGTGAAGAGACGTGTACTCTAATGATCTTGTGCATACTGCATAGCGGCTTCGGCTTCTGGTAGGGACACCCTTGTCAAACTAGGAGGGGATAGAAACCCAAATTTGTTATGAACTTAATAAACTTTATATAACTTCCCTCTCTGTGTTTCCCTAATGTGTCTGTACATATCTATTTTCATTTATAATAACATCACTCTATATTTGTTTCTTCTCCGGAGGAGGCTTTGCCCCACGGCGCTATGTAAGCCACATTGAGCCTGCAAATAGGTGGGAAAATGTGGGGTATAAATAAATAAATATGAGGCAACCTGCCATTTCTCAAAATATATGAGAGCAGCGAGAAGGCAGAGCATCTGAAGTCCTTTCCTCCGTTAATAAAAACCAAATTTTGAGAGAAATATTCTTGTGAACTGTATATATTGTGTTATAGAAGAGTGCAAGTCGGTATGTGCGAGCACTTATGCAATGTCAGAGGCTGGTATAAATGCCAGCTTATTTTCGAAGGGGAAGGGTGCCCATCTTCCGACACAAATCGGGAGATGGGCACCCTTCTCCTATGGGCGGCCAACGGGGGGGGGGGGGGGGCATTCCCGGCAGTGCAGCCACATTGGCATGCACTGCCTGATTACCGCATGAGTAGCGCGGGAGCTCTTATCATTAGATCAACGGGTGGCGGTAAGGGCTCAGGCAGTAAATAACAGTGTGCTACTTTTGATTTTACTGCATGGCCATTAACTGCCCCCATTTTTAAAAAGCCCTTTTTCCCTGCTGCAGTAAAAAAAAAAAAAAAAAAAGGTCCCAGCGTGCGCCAATTTGACGCATCCGCACTACCGCAGCTTAGTAAAAGGACCCCTAAGTGATATTGGCGTATACGTTTGGGAATAGCGCCCAGCACATACGTGTGTAATTGCCAATTTGTAGCATCAACAAGGCACGTAAGAGCTAATGTTCTGTAATTTACACAGTATATCAGTATAGGATAAGCTATCTAAAGATATCCAATCAATTATCTTAAACGTGATGTGCTGTTCTTTTACTGTTATATGTTTAAGGGAGGAAAAGCTTCAAATGCTAATGGGATACTCCTTTGTTGATTTTTCTTTCAATCTTAGGGAGCCCCCTTCATTCACCATAGGCTGAAAAACCTCCTTAATGTTAAGTGTACACTCCTTGAACCATACTCTTGAACAATAGTTCTTAAAGGTTCTAAGGTTCACTTATCTCTCCAGCCGTTCAGTCGCATTTCACCGTCCACGGCCCAACTTTGGCCCAAGTTTTGATGTCTGCCTCAGGATCATACATGTCTTTACTATGTTACAAACCTGATACATGTGCCCTCTGATCCTGGCCAGAAGGAGTCACTATTGAGCAGTGTCTGTGATTTTCTTTTTTCAAAGCCCCTGCCCCAGAGGTTGCAGTCAGCCTGAACACCTGAAGCTGGGATCAGAAAGATTGTTTGAATATAGGGTAACAATGATTCAAGGTTCAAATGTGCCAGACTGTGTTTAATGGTACTGTGTGATTAATGTTTGTGGAAGGGTCAAAACCACAGGAAGTGGAAAGAACACAAATATCCCACGTGGAGTCACAGGACAAGACAAGGAGTGGGAACAGAGCTCAGGCTCTTCGAAACAGACCAGAGACGCTGGATATGGATCGAAAACTTTATTGGAGGATGACTCAACAGGTTACCGTGATTCGGCACATGCAGCGCCTTCCTCAGGATTCTACATAGATAGATAATTTAAAAATAAATGAATTCAAATACAAACAAATACATGGAAAAAAGTTATATACATAAGACATAAAAATATAACAACAGTACATTGTATATGAAAAAGCAAACACAGTAAAAAGTAAAAAATACAAAATTTATCTAAAAATAGGTCAGCAGAATTCAAACATGTAAGAGACCATACATGCAATTTGTGTATACCAAGAGGAATAAAAACTCTCTATAGAGATGTAGAATGCAACAGTTGTTAGGAAAATATTTCAAACGATTAAAAACAAAACAAAATAACATATTAAGAACGAATGTACAAGAATACAAATACACAAAGATGTGGGTAACATGAGCTAATAACGTATAAAAGGCAGAGACATATTGGTGGATAGTCTCTAACAATGGTGTATGCATTTACAAGGAGTCTAAATGATCAAGATCTGTAATTTACAAGTGACCAATATGTAGAAAAGAAGACAAAACATGTGGGTATACCTCTTCAGTTTTTATGAGTGAATAGTGGTAATAATGGGTAGAAAATAGACCATATCCAACAAAACAGAAGAAACTAGTCCTCGCAAAAATATAACAATTGCCAAAAACAGCGAGGATGACACACAAAAATGAACTAACAAAAACCCAAATACCAAAAAATGAAAAAAGGAAAAAACAAAACGACACAAAAAAATTAAAACTCAAAATTTCAATACAATTTTGAGTTTTAATTTTTTTTGTATCATCTTGTTTTGTTTTTTACTTTTTTCATCTTTTGGTATTTGGGTTTTTGTTCATTTTTGTGTGTCATCTTCGCTGTTTTTGGCAATTAGAAAATAGACCAACCTCGTTGGCTGTTTATGGAAAACCAGATCCTCCGTGTGTAGATTCTGAATGTTTGTAACATACTTGAGATTATCTTGCTCTATGATTTGGAGATGCAACATATGTCAAAGAAATCCAAACACTTGTTGAATTTTTCAGAAGGTAAGAAAGTCTGGGCCTATTCCTTGTGAAGGAGGTACTGTTAGTGTACTGTGATTTATGGGACTACATCTGCTGACCCTTTTACCTGCTTCTTCCAATTCCAGTAAATGCCTTTTGCTATTGCTAGGTAACGTAATAATTTCAGTTACGTAACAATCAAGTGTATTTAGAGAGTAGTGTCGCTTGCAGAAAAAGCCAGCAAACTTGTTTACCAAAGATGTCATAATGGGCAGGGCAACAATTGGAGTTCAGTTAGAAATCCTAAAAATAGTTTAATGAAACCTCTTACGTCTCTCGTTGTGTTGCATTTTAGTGAACACTTTGTATTTTGGTTTTTTTTTCTTAGCCAAACCTGGTGATGAACTGAAAGTCGAACAGGCTGTGAAGGACTTCAGATCTCTAAGTTTGCCCATAATGAGGCCCACGGGCCCCACAACCGCCATCATCTTTAATACTGTGCCGGAGAGGCCTGAGCAGGCTGCCCTTCGCCGAGACAGTGTGGACATTTTGGTAAGCTGAGATGCCCAACTTACATTCCGTCTGCATTGTGACCAAACAGGGCCGCCGAGAGGGGGGGGCATGGGGGGACAAAATTCCCCAGGCCTCCAAGGGGGGCCCGGCGCCGGGGTCAGGCTGCCGGCGCTGCAGTCCCCAGTCTCACCTGCCTGCCTCCTCGGCTCCGGGCCCCCTGCATTCAAAGCGGCAGTCACAGATCGCCTCTCTTTGGGCCTTCCCTCCCTGTGTCCCGCCCTCGTGGAAACCGGAAGTTACATCAGACGAGGGCGGGACACAGGGAGGGAAGGCCAGAAGAGAGGCAATCTGCGACTGCCGCTTCGAATGCAGGGGGCCTGGAGCCGTGAAGGCAGGCATGTGAGACCACGGACTGCAGCGGCGGGGGTTTGACGAGGGCCAGCAGCGGTGGGGGGAGCGACAGGAGGGGGCAGCAGCAGCGGGGGGGGGGGGGGGGGGGGGGGGGGGGGGGTGGGAGGCAGGGTGGCCTTGCCCCGGGCCCGGCCTTGTCTCTCGGCGGCCCTGCGACCAATGGAATTTGCTATAAAGGCCATGGCAGTGTAAACATAAATTTAGGGATTGATAACTGGCCAGAAGTGCTCAGCGTTTTGCTGACCACTGCCAGTGTAATGTCCGGCTTCGGCATTGAATTTCCGGGTTTGCGGACCTGGCTAAAGCATAGCCGGTTAAGGTGCCCTTTTACTTGCCCCATGGTAGTGTTCCGCTGTGCTAATCCTGTGCTGGAAAATATTTTTTATTTTCCAATGTGGGAGGCATGTCTGGGGGTTGGAGAGTAGGCATGCCTGCGCTAATCACTTAGCGTGAACACATTAGCTCATGTTACCCGATTATGGGAGTCCTTAACATCTCCTAACTAGGTGGCAATAAGGGCTCCCGGTGGTAATGGCCACGGTGCGTGGCTATTACAAAAAAAACGCCGAATGCGGCCATTTTATTACTGCACTAAAAGTGGCCGCAGCGCTGGCTACTTTTTAGAGCAGCTTAGTAAAAGGACCCTTTTGTGCGATATTCGGCCCTTAACCATAAAAGTGGGGCTTTTATATGTTCCTAGTTATAGAGTCACCTTGTTCTGTGTGCAGAAGAAGGGGTCACAGTGATTAAGAAGTACTGCATGTTGATTCCTGCCTGCTGGGGGGGGGGGGGGGGGTTTGGTCGATGAAAGAGATTATTCTAGGGGGTGATATGATTATGCTGGGAGTTGAGATGTAGAAGGAAGGGGTTTAGAAATGTACTTTTATTATAGGGTTAGGGGTCCTACTTGCTTGTTTGCCGAGGGCTCACTAAGAGGTTAATTATTCCCTGTGTGGGTGTAGTACAAGAGGATCTGAAAGGTATGCATACATATCTGATTTTCTAATGGAAATACACACATGTTGTGAAAAACTTAGATACCGCTATACCTGTTCCAAAACACACGTATGTATCAGTTAATTACCTCCTTAGCAGTTATACACTAAAGCACTTAACATGCTACTTTATAGAATAGATAGTCCCACAAGAGCCCAGCGTTTAAAAATTGAATTCCAAAAATGTTTTATATACATGAATTTATGATGTAATTAATTATGGACCTCAGTGGCGACTCATTTTATAACAGCCAAAATATCTCTTAGCTCGCCTTGCCTCTTCACAGGTCCAAAATAATTTTTAAATCAAGTTCATTCTTTTAATTTTTTAAGTGTTTTTTTTTAAACTTTTAGAAACTTTAAAACGAATTCATATCCCATCTTTAATCTTTATCTTTTATCTCATATATCGAAAAAAAAACTTTTACAAAAATGTCTTAGCTTTGCTTGCAGTCATAAATAAAGGGACCATGGCAGGGGCATAGCCAGACCTCGGCAGGAGGGGGGTCCAGAACCCGAGGTGGGGGGGGGCACAGTTTAGCCCGCCTGCCCCAACCACTGACCCTCCCGCCGCTGCCTCCAGGTACCTTTGCTGGCCAAAGTCTTCTTCAGCACCGGTCTCCGGCGCCTTCGCAGATCTGTATCTGACTCCTGACGTCCTGCATGCATGTCCTGCACGGGGCTACATACAGGACGTGCACGCAGGACGTCAGGATTCAGAACTGACAGAAACAGATCAGCGAAGGTGCCGGAGACCGGCGCTGTAGAAGACTTCGGCTGGCGGGGGTTGGGGATCCCCCGCCAGCAAAGGTATCTGGCGGCGGCGGGGCAGGGTCGGCAGCGGCAGGAGGGGGGATCGAAAGTGGCGGGAGAGGGTCAGCGGCGGGCGGGGGTTGAAAGTAGAGGGGGCCAGGGCTAAATCTGTGGGGGCCTATGCCCCCGTGGCTCCACTTAGCTACGCCCCTGGTCACCGTGGGTGTGTGAGAAGTAGCAGGTCTGTCTTCTTGCTCCGTTAGTAGGGGGAGACAGCAAACCTGCTGGCAAGATGTGAAATTGAGCCTGAGAAGGAGGGAGGCCTGTCTCTGGTCCCGAGTCCTGTTGCATTGAACGTAGATGACCATGCTGAAGAGTCCCTGTGGAGGAATGTATGACCTTTCACATATTGAAGCTGGTTTGAGTCCTGTTGTATTGAACGTAGATGACCATGCTGAAGAGTCCCTGTGGAGGAATGTATGACCTTTCACATATTGAAGCTGGTTTGAGTCCTGTTGTATTGAACGTAGATGACCATGCTGAAGAGTCCCTGTGGAGGAATGTATGATGACCTTTCACATATTGAAGCTGGTTTGAGTCCTGTTGCATTGAACATAGATGACCATGCTGAAGAGTCCCTGTGGAGGAATGTATGACCTTTCACATATTGAAGCTGGTTTGAGTCCTGTTGTATTGAACGTAGATGACCATGCTGAAGAGTCCCTGTGGAGGAATGTATGACCTTTCACATATTGAAGCTGGTTTGAGTCCTGTTGCATTGAACATAGATGACCATGCTGATCCCTGTGGAGGAATGTATGACCTTTCACTTGTTGAAGCTGGTTCGAGAGGAGAAAACTGTTCAACTGATACTTAACCCAGAAGTCCATGGGTGGAGAGGAGAAAAGGATTTGTAGAGGAGATAGTCAAGCATTTGGAGTATAAGGTATTAAGAAGGGTCCTGGAATGACCATGAAGCCCAGTGAAGGTCCAAAGAGAGGGGAGGGAAGAAGGGTGTCCCAGAAGTGCCAGCTTTGTTTGCCTTGAAGCTACATTAGAACCTGCTGCAATAGGTTATTTTGATGACATTTATTCAGTAGAGACTTTTATTTTGGAACAGCACAATCTTCTCTGCCATGTCTCCTTTGACCCTGAAGTTGAGAATCCCATCCAGATCAGAAAATCCATGCCAGAGATTTGGATCTGAACTGAGTGAACCCCTGGTTGATGATGAGTATGAAGAGGGGGCTATATTAGTGTTTTCTTTTTGGAAGCTTCTATTGGTGTGGGGTCGTGAATATTTAAATTCAGTGTTAACCTTACAAGGAACATAGCTATTAATGCTTCAGTGGAGCTGGGCACTCAGGAGTGAATTTGAAAAAGGTTTGGACAAGTTTCTGGAGACTTCAGTTTTTGCAGAATACAGCGGCTCGATTAATTTTTAAAATGATTGATCATGCATCCCCTTTATTAATCCAGCTTCACTGATTGCCTGTGGAGGCCCGAATCATTTTTAAAATATCTTGTTTACTTTATAAAAGACTGGTCAATCTTCTAAAAGTTTTATTATTGCTTTAGGGATTCCTCCAGTAGGTTGAGCGAGCTACACAGTGAATCGAGGTCTTCTCTGGTTTTCTTTAGTTTTAGGTCTAAGATCAAAACGATTTTTAGAAAGTTCATTCTGTTTTCAGTCTGTTAAACTTTGGAATTCTCTTCCACCTATTGTCTGGTTAATATGATCTTCATATCTTTTTCGAAGACATATCTTTTTTTATAAATACTTAATCTAAAAATGATGATACTATAATTTCATATCTTTTTGCAATATTCCTTGATTTGCGACTTTGCTTTGGACCTTAATGGGAGAAGGTGGGTTATAATATAACATAGGACATTGACAACTCTTAGGCGAGTAGACTCCAAGAATGCAACCTCAATGAAAAACAGAGGCTGGACCTCCTAAGGATTTGTTGGTTACTCCTTTCTAGCCATCTGAATTAGCCTGTGTTGGGGACACAATGATGGGCAGGGCTCAATAAAGCATTAGTCTGACCCTTTATGGCATTCCTTGTTTTCTTAAAAGCCCCTTTTGATGGGCTACCACCTATCTCCTTCTCTCCCTTACTTTCATTGCACAAACACACAGACCTAAATGCCGGCCTAATCCATCAACAAAGTCTCAGGTGATCGTGCTATTGTTTGAATTGGAAACCTCCCTCTTATTGTTTGTGGAATCTTCCGGTAGGGCATTTGCAGAGGCATGAAGGCGAACTGACTTCCCGAATCTTTATTCAGACGGTCCTAGATTTTTCAGATTCTAGGCATGACAGTTTTTATGGTGAGGAATCTGAGCTTACGTTTTGAGTATTTTTTTACTGATTGGACGGGCTCAGTAACCTAAGGAAATATTTCTTCACAGTAAGAGTAGTAGATACATGGAATAACCTCACAGTGGTGGTGGTCATAGAAGAGAGGGCAAAAGTGCAACAATTTTAAAAAGTAGGGAATAAGTACAGATCTTAAAATATGAAGGAAATGCGTTCAGTGATATTGGAACGGGAAAGGACGTTGGGTACACTGGATTGGCCTTGTGGACCTTGTGGAGATAAATTTAGACAGGACTTTTTGTATGCAGAGAAGAACTTTTGCGATATTATCCCAAGAGTTACTTGTGTAAAAGCACAGGTCCCCTTTTTCCCGAGCTGCGGGAAAAGGGGGCCGGCGCCGAGGCCCACTTTTACCTCAGCTGGTAAATGGGAAGTCTCGCTTTCCTTCAGGAAATGGCTGTGGGACAAGTAAGGCACTTGCCACGCAGCCATTTCAGTGGGAGCCCTTACCGCCACCCGTTGAGGTGGCAGTAATGGTTCCCACGTTAACCCGGCAGTAACCAGGCAACACGCGGCACTGTCCAATTACCGCTGGGTACACTCCAGCGCTACAAAAAGAAAAACATTTTTGTAGCACCAGAAATGATGGCACTAGGGGTGGGAAGTCCCGCTGGGCTGCTGTGGTAGCCTGGTGGTACTTCTGGTATAGTGAGTGGTAGGCCCGCGTTGGATTTGCTGCTGCTTAGTAAAGGAGCCCACAGTGACTTATAAATGACTCGTGTAGGTATGTTCTGGGCTAGAGCTTGGGAGGAACAGAGGAAGAGTCTCAATTTAATGTACATATTTCATAAAATATGTGCAAATACGTGTACTTTACACATTACACGAAATAAATTGAGTGCCCTCGGTATAGGACCTAGAGTAACGGATTGGGTTAAAAATTGGTTGAATGGTAGGAGACAGAGGGTAGTGGTAAATGGAGCTTGCTCTGAAGAAAAGGATGTCGTCAGTAGAGTACCGCAGGGATCGGTCCTAGGGCCGGCTCTTTTTAACATCTTTGTGAGCGATATTGTGGAGGGGCTGTCTGGTAAGGTTTGTCACTTTGCAGATGATACTAAACTCTGCAACAGGGTGGACACCCTGGAGGGTGTGAATGACATGAGGAAGGACCTAGCGAAACTAGAGGAATGGACCGATATTTGGCAACTAAGGTTTAATCCCCAAAAATGCAGGGTCATGCACTTGGGTCGCAAAAATCCGAGGGAACGGTACAGTATAGTGGGTGAAGTGCTTCAGTGTGCGTCATGCAAAGGAAGAGCGGGACTTGGGGGTGATTGTGTCTGATGACCTTAAAGCTTTCAAACAGGTAGAAAAAACGACGGCCAAAGCCAGAAGGATGCTTGGGTGCATAAAGAGAGACATGACCAGCAGGAAAAAGGAAGTGATAGTGCCATTGTATAAGTCTCTGGTGAGGTCTCATTTGGAGTACTGCGTGCAGTTCTGGAGACCGCACCTACGGAAAGATATAAACAGGATGGAGTCGGTCCAGAGGGAGGCTACGAAATTAGTAAACAGTCTTGAATGCAAAAATTATAGGGACAGGCTTATGAACCTCAACATGTATACTCTGGAAGAGAGGAGGGAGAGAGTCTCAAGGGCATTTATGTACAGGAAGAGAGCCTTTTTCAAATGAAGGCGAGCTCTGGAATGAGGGGACATACGACAAAGTTAAGAGGGAAGGCTTAGGAGTAACCTAAGGAAGTATTTCACAGAAAGGGTGGTGGAGGCATGGACTGTTCCAGAATTTAAAAAAGGCATGAGATAAGCATGTGGGATCGCTTAGGAACAGGTAAAATTGGGGGTTACAGAGGATGGGCAGACTGGATGGGTCATTTGGCCTTTATCTGCCGTCATGTTTCTATTAATATTTACTCCTGCCCCTGAGCAGCCTTAAATGTCCGCAGTTTCAGTCTAGCTGCAGTTTCTGTCTTTGTCCCTAGTATTTTATAAGGGCATCTGGGTGCCTGTATGTTAATATAAGACTAGAAATAGGTAGGTGCCCAGGTGGCTTTCATAGGGTTACCATACGTCCGGATTTACCCTCCATTGCCCCAGGTACAAATAAGTACCTGTATATAATATGAAAAACGCCTTGAATGTAGTTGCAAAAAACCACAGAAAGGTGGTATAGCAAGTCCCATGTACTTCCATTGGTCAAATGCATGCTATTTACAGAGGTGCATTTAGATAGGTTTTCAGTATTTACACACTTATGTGCATGCATGTGGACATATATGCTGGTGTTTGAATCATGTATACCTGAATTTGACACATAAATATTAGTTCGCCATTTATAGTTACTGAAGCTTTTCTTTCTTTTAGAGTCTCGAGTAAAAACCTTATGTAGATTGAAATGTGGAGTCACTTTAGCTAAACCTACAAGGCATCTGTTTATTTCAAGAGGGAAGAGATTCTCCTTACGTTTTACGCCTCTTGGCAAACACCTGCTTTTATTGTAATTAAAGTAGAGACAAGGAAGCAGAAGACCTCCAAACTCTCTAACATCTGTTTGGTTTGTCTCTCTTAAACGTCAAAAGTGGTCATTAAAGCAATGATATAGATTTTCTACTTTAACATAGGTTATTTGGAAAGCTGTCATTTAGGCATGCTGGGTAAAGTTTACTCCAGTTAATCTGTCTGATAACAGTCTCTAGGTAAATAACAATTGCACAGCATAACAGTCTTTTACTGCTCTGCTAAGTAAAAATGCACTTCTACCTTTTGCCTTTAGTGTAGTAATAATAATAATAATCATAACTGGACCGTTGGAGTAGAATAAGCTGCCAAATAGACTCAAATGAATGACATACACAAACATTTAAAAAGGCATACCCTACCAACTCAACAAATGCCTGATCTCTGCAACACAATAACACTAGAATTCAAAATGCACAAAACGCAAATCTCCCACTGTTCAAGGACCTTCTGTGACTGTCCCACATGAACGTTAACTCATCTCAACATCACTCTGTATTCGTAAACACTGGAGTCTGCAAACGCACCTCCGGTACGATGTAAGCCACATTGAGCCTGCAGATAGGTGGGAAAATGTGGGATACAAATGCAATAAATAAACAAATAAAATAAGTAAATAAATAAATTTAAGCGACAGCTGAAAGCTGTTATGTTTAGTGTACTGTGTGCCTGCTGGTGCTGCTCCTTCATCCATCTAAAGCGCCTGAACATTTGTTTTCTTTTTGATTGTGTACTTTGAAGAATTTGCTTTGTAAATTACTTTTTATGTGATTTTATATGTATGTACTTTTGTTAGCCACCCTGGACAAGGGCAGGTTATAAATAATAAAACCAATCCAATCTAATAATAATAATAAACAACCTTTTATTGCTCTGCTTAGTAAAAATACTCTTCTAACTTTTTCCTGCAGTGTAGTAATAATAATTTATTTATTTGGATTTTGCTCACACCTTTTTCAGTAGTAGCTCAAGGTGAGTTACATTCAGGTACACTGGATATTTCTCTGTCCCAGGAGGGCTCACAATCTAAGTTTGTACCTGAGGCAATGGAGGGTTAAGTGACTTGCCCAAGATCACAAGGAGCAGCAGTGGGATTTGAACCGGCCACCTCTGGATTGCAAGACCGGTGCTCTAACTACTAGGCCACTCCTCCACTGGCAACATTCTGTGTAGAATCTCCAATAGTAGCAACATTCCATGTTCCACTGCACTAACCACTAGGCTACTCCTCCACTAGCAACATTCCATGTAGAAGCCTGCCCTTGCAGATCAGCAACGTGGACGCGCAGGCTTCAGGCTTCTGTTTCTGTGAGTCTGACGTCCTGCACGTACGTGCAGGACGTCAGACTCACAGAAACAGAAGCCTGTGTGGGTTGCTGACCTGCAAGGCAGGCTTCTACATGGAATGTTGCTAGTGGAATAGCAACATTAACATTCTATGTAGAATCTCAAATATTTAATATTTTAGATTTTGCTCACACCTTTTTCAGTAGTGAGTTACATTCAGGTGCTCTAACCACTAGGCCACTCCTCCACTGGCAACATTCCGTGTAGAATCTCCAATAGTAGCAACATTCCATGTTCCACTGCACTAACCACTAGGCTACTCCTCCACTAGCAACATTCCATGTAGAAGCCTGCCCTTGCAGATCAGCAACGTGGACGCGCAGGCTTCTGTTTCTGTGAGTCTGACGTCCTGCACGTACGTGCAGGACGTCAGACTCACAGAAACAGAAGCCTGCGTGGGTTGCTGACCTGCAAGGCAGGCTTCTACATGGAATGTTGCTAGTGGAATAGCAACATTAACATTCTATGTAGAATCTCAAATATTAATATTTTAGATTTTGCTCACACCTTTTTCAGTAGTGAGTTACATTCAGGTACTCTGGATATTTCTCTGTCCCAGGAGGGCTCACAATCTAAGTTTGTACCTGAGGCAATGGAGGGTTAAGTGACTTGCCCAAGATCACAAGGAGTAGCAGCAGGATTTGAACCAGCCACCTCTGGATTGCAAGAGCAGTGCTCTAACCACTAGGCCACTCCTCCACTATTAATAATGATAATATATTTGGAGCCTGGTGGACACAGCCTAAAGCCAGAACCCAATATAATGCTGAATGCCCGGATTAGGAAAGCAGTCATTCCTTTGTTTTACCATGATTCACAAAAATCTACATCTGCTTTCTTAATGAAAGAATCAAATTAAAGTGCAGAAGTGAAACCCATGGATATTGCCAGCCAGTGGTATTGTACATGCCCTATTGAGGATATACTGTATGTCCCTTCAGGAAGACACATACTTAAATACATTTTGGGTGCTGGGTTCGTGGTAGGTATATAATTCAGCAGGGCTCAAGCAGTCATTTATTTTTCAAAATGCCCGAGACACTTTTTACTTTGCCAATATTGCTTCATGTGCATGAAATAGAGTATAAGCATTTGATAATTCTATCTAGGAAAGCTCTATATTTGACTTTAACCAATTCAAATACAGAACAAGGTAGAGGGGGTGCTCTCATTTGGAAGGCGTAACATTCTTGTTGGTATGCTTTGGTTTGTCCATTTGCATCTGCTTCTCTGTCTGGTCAGACGTCTTCAGCAAGTCTCTGTGCCAAGGTGTGGTTCTCTGTCTGCATTCTTAAATCTGCAGTGTCTAGGCTGGCATTTCCTTTTTTGGGGGGATGAATAGCAGCCCTCTGCCCTGGTCCTGCCTCTTACATGTTGGAACACAGGACTGACAAAGCAGAAATGAGTTTTGATCTTGTAACTAGAATTGTTTCTACAGAGCGCTACCTTCAAAAGATTTAGCACTTCAGCACTCAAGACCACACACAGGTCCCCGTCTTCACATATTGTCTGAATGTAAATCCTTTTTTTTTTTCTTTGATGCAGCTAGAGAAAAAGATACATTAGGTGCTACCTGGTAGTTCTTTCGGACAGATGGGGGAAGCAAGTGGTTTTAGTTCCTTTAGGATCGGAAGGAGAGGCAAAACAAATACATATCTTCACGTGCAGATTTGCTGTTCGTATCAAATAAGGTTTTCTGATGAAAAAGACAGATTTGCACATATTGAAAAACAATTTTTGTTTCAAAGTTATAGTCAAGTCAAAATTATCTTTGGGTGTTTTCCTGGACTGTGATCAGCAGTGAAAATGTTCCTGGGGGGGTCTGTATTAGCCTCTATTGCTCCTGGGATTTTCCTAGGAAAAAATGTGGGACTTTGTTGTTTTTACAGACTCTCTCTCATACCCATAATCACTGTTGACCCACTG
Organism: Microcaecilia unicolor; assembly: GCF_901765095.1. NCBI lineage: Eukaryota > Metazoa > Chordata > Amphibia > Gymnophiona > Siphonopidae > Microcaecilia > Microcaecilia unicolor. The sequence goes on along the minus strand of NC_044043.1, from coordinate 83,682,384 downwards.
GATAGCTCTCTGCATCCTCAGCTGAACTGAGAATGTCGATGAGTGAAATAACAGTATCCCCCAAATACATGGATAATTCCTTTCTCTCACTCTCCCCAAAGAACGGTTCGATTTGATCTGCATTTCTACTTTACACGCACTTCCTCATGATTCCCTTTATGGCTTCAGTACATGGACTCCAGGCAAGTCACTTAACCCTCCATTGCCCCAGGTACAAATAAGTACCTGAATATATGTAAACCGCTTTGAATGTAGTTGCAAAAACCTCAGAAAGGCGGTATATCAAGTCCCATTTCCCTTTCCCTATTGGAGATTCTAGATGGAATGTTGCTACTATTGAGATTCTGTTGCTACTATTTGAGATTCTACATGGAATGTTAATGTTGCTATTCCACTAGCAACATTCCATGTAGAAGCCTGCCCTTGCAGATCAGCAATGCGGCCGCGCAGGCTTCTGTTTCTGTGAGTCTGACATCCTGCACATACGTGGTGACGTGTTACAATCATCCGGACGCTGTGACGTCTGCCGTAACGCTATTCCCAGTTTCGTCTTTGGCGCCTTTTTTTCTGTTATAAAAGGTAAGCAGCAGGCTACCCCGCCGATTTTGCAAATTGTTTTCATCAAAGGAACGGCTAACACAGGGGTTGACCGTGGCTGTCCTTCTCGACAGGACAGCTTGACTCAGGAGTTTTTTTTTATTTTATTCTCAGAGGCATTGGACATTTATACATCTTGTATAATTTACAACTAAATTCTGACCCCTGAGGCAGGCGTTACTTAACGCCGAAACACGGCCCGTGTCGGGTCATTTTTTAATAAAATACTCCTGTTGTCCCAGCCTTGAAGGCCCAGTGTTGCTTTTTTTGTGTGTATACTTTCTATGTATGCTGTACACCCTCTCTGTTTGTTTTGTTGAAAGTTCATGTCGTATAACAGTTTTTAGTGCTTTCTCAACCAGGGCTGACAAATGCCATAGCAATGATTCAGACTGTCCACGTCTCTGTCTAACGGACATGATCACTCATGTCTGAAGAGCACTTGGAGTCAGATTTGGGACAGAAGGTCAGGCATGGCCCCAGGACCCACCCTATTGAAGTAGAGGTCAATAAGAGTAGAGGCCTTTTTTAAATAGGGTCTAGGGTGAAAGAACTCCAAACCCATCCATACACCACACCCTTTGTTCTCAGTTGCTTTGTTGGTCTAATAACTGGAATTTTTGCAGGGTTTGCTATTGGCCCAGAACCAATATGGCTACCGGGATGCCATGCAGCTTGATCTAGTAACTAGCCCGTTGACTCTGCTTCTGTTGAGGTCTAGTTTAGACAGAAACCTCTTGCAGTATGTAGGGTGCTCTGTTAAGACCTGTAGAGAATTTCTAAATAGTAGTATTGGAAGTCACCATCTCAGACTTGTTTGAAGTCTACATTTCAAAATCGTAATTAATGATGGAGTTTGAGGCAGACATAGTGTTGTGCTGAATACTCATGCTTTGTAATTTTTGTGTCATTGCTCAAGTCATGCATGTTTTGTTTTCGTTATGTCTGGTCACTTTCTGATTCATGTAACCTGAAGGTCTCCTTCCTAATAGCTTATCAGTCTCTGCGCATTACTCAACTTGTGCTTAGGACTTTGATTTACCAAATTGCACTGCTTATGATATATTATGTGATGGTCATCGGTAATAAACAAAGAAAACGTTTCCAGATGTGCCTTTTTCAGAGTTAATTTACGCAAGATTGGAGGAAAAAAAGGATGAAGCTCAATTTTTAGTTAGTTCCAAGGTTCAGTGTGGTGGAGTCCATGAGCTAGCGGTGGCTGTGCATGGGGTGGACATGTCCAGGGATCAACAGCAGGGGTCAGGGTGAGAGGGGTCTATTGGTTGTGTCACCTTCGTTCCCATTCCGATGATTTTTATTTTTTAATCTGTCATCTCCAAAAAACAGCGGACAAAACTTTTTTTGAAACGCTATGAAAGGGTTTATGAAAGTGTTGTTGTTCCTGTGAAGAACTTATTGAGTCTGCGTCGTTGGTTTTCACATTAAAGTTTTTTTTTAACACACTGGCGCTCGCTTGAAAAACAAGACCATCACTGGAAAAAAGCATACAGTGGGGGAAATAAGTATTTGATCCCTTGCTGATTTTGTAAGTTTGCCCACTGACAAAGACATGAGCAGCCCATAATTGAAGGGTAGGTTATTGGTAACAGTGAGAGATAGCACATCACAAATTAAATCCGGAAAATCACATTGTGGAAAGTATATGAATTTATTTGCATTCTGCAGAGGGAAATAAGTATTTAATCCCTCTGGCAAACAAGACCTAATACTTGGTGGCAAAACCCTTGTTGGCAAGCACAGCGGTCAGACGTCTTCTGTAGTTGATGATGAGGTTTGCACACATGTCAGGAGGAATTTTGGTCCACTCCTCTTTGCAGATCATCTCTAAATCATTAAGAGTTCTGGGCTGTCGCTTGGCAACTCGCATCTTCAGCTCCCTCCATAAGTTTTCAATGGGATTAAGGTCTGGTGACTGGCTAGGCCACTCCATGACCCTAATGTGCTTCTTCCTGAGCCACTCCTTTGTTGCCTTGGCTGTATGTTTTGGGTCATTGTCGTGCTGGAAGACCCAGCCACGACCCATTTTTAAGGCCCTGGTGGAGGGAAGGAGGTTGTCACTCAGAATTGTACGGTACATGGCCCCATCCATTCTCCCATTGATGCGGTGAAGTAGTCCTGTGCCCTTAGCAGAGAAACACCCCCAAAACATAACATTTCCACCTCCATGCTTGACAGTGGGGACGGTGTTCTTTGGGTCATAGGCAGCATTTCTCTTCCTCCAAACACGGCGAGTTGAGTTCATGCCAAAGAGCTCAATTTTTGTCTCATCTGACCACAGCACCTTCTCCCAATCACTCTCGGCATCATCCAGGTGTTCACTGGCAAACTTCAGACGGGCCGTCACATGTGCCTTCCGGAGCAGGGGGACCTTGCGGGCACTGCAGGATTGCAATCCGTTATGTCGTAATGTGTTACCAATGGTTTTCGTGGTGACAGTGGTCCCAGCTGCCTTGAGATCATTGACAAGTTCCCCCCTTGTAGTTGTAGGCTGATTTCTAACCTTCCTCATGATCAAGGATACCCCACGAGGTGAGATTTTGCGTGGAGCCCCAGATCTTTGTCGATTGACAGTCATTTTGTACTTCTTCCATTTTCTTACTATGGCACCAACAGTTGTCTCCTTCTCGCCCAGCGTCTTACTGATGGTTTTGTAGCCCATTCCAGCCTTGTGCAGGTGTATGATCTTGTCCCTGACATCCTTAGACAGCTCCTTGCTCTTGGCCATTTTGTAGAGGTTAGAGTCTGACTGATTCACTGAGTCTGTGGACAGGTGTCTTTCATATAGGTGACCATTGCCGACAGCTGTCTGTCATGCAGGTAACGAGTTGATTTGGAGCATCTACCTGGTCTGTAGGGGCCAGATCTCTTACTGGTTGGTGGGGGATCAAATACTTATTTCCCTCTGCAGAATGCAAATAAATTCATATACTTTCCACAATGTGATTTTCCGGATTTAATTTGTGATGTGCTATCTCTCACTGTTACCAATAACCTACCCTTCAATTATGGGCTGCTCATGTCTTTGTCAGTGGGCAAACTTACAAAATCAGCAAGGGATCAAATACTTATTTCCCCCACTGTACATAGAGGCATATTTTCAAAGCACTTTGGGAGGCTAAGTTCCATAGGTTTCTATGGAACTTTGGGAGGCTAAGTGCTTTGAAAATAAGCCTCATAGTAACATAGTAGATGACGGCAGAAAAAGACCTGCACAGTCCATCCAGTCTGCCCAGCAAGATAAACTCATATGTGCAACTTTTTGTGTATACCCTACTTTGATTTGTACCTGTCCTCTTCAGGGCAGAGACCGTATAAGTCTGCCCAGCACTATCCCCGCCTCCCAACCACCAGCCCCGCCTCCCACCACCAGCTCTGGTACAGACCGTATAAGTGTGCCCAGCATTATTCCCGCCTCCCAACCACCAGCCCTGGCACAGACCGTATAAGTCTGCCCAGCACTATCCCCGCCTCCCAACCACCAGCCATGCCTCCCACCACCAGCTCTGGCACAGACCGTATAAGTCTGCCCAGCACTATCCCCGCCTCCCAACCACCAGCCCCGCCTCCCACCACCAGCTCTGGTACAGACCGTATAAGTGTGCCCAGCATTATTCCCGCCTCCCAACCACCAGCCCTGGCACAGACCGTATAAGTCTGCCCAGCACTATCCCCGCCTCCCAACCACCAGCCATGCCTCCCACCACCTGCTCTGGCACAGACCGTATAAGTCTGCCCAGCACTATCCCCGCCTCCCAACCACCAGCCCCGCCTCCCACCACCAGCTCTGGTACAGACCGTATAAGTCTGCCCAGCATTATTCCCTCTTAACTTCGTCATATGCTCCCTCATTCCAGAGCTCTCCTTCATTTGAAAAAGGCTCTCTTCCTGTACATAAATGCCCTTGAGATATTTGAACATCTCTTATCATGTCTCCTGTCTCCCTCCTCTCTTCCAGCCTGAACAGAGGTGCTCACTTATAGAATTGCCTCCGAAATGCAGAAATGTTGGCATTTTTGCACACTTCTGGTTAATTTGTACAATTTATTGTGGCAGGTTGTGCCCTTTATCGAGCAAATGATTTAATAATTGAGAGGCAGCTGTGAGTTTGTACACAGTTGATATCGGCTGACTCCAGGGATTACACGGGTTATCTCAAACCCCCTTCGCGGTGCTCCCTTTTGCTTTCAAATTGATTCAATTCTCAGTTCATTCCAGCTTACATTAAATGCATTAGTGGCTGATGGCACTGAACAGAAGTGCTAACAAGGAAGTTGTTTGCTGTTTCTAGGAATCAAAATGTTATTTCAGAAAAGCAAATGCAATTACGTTAGCAGCGACAGCGCGATGGAGAAGCTAACAGTTCAGGGCTACTGGGGAAAGGATACAAAGAGGAAATTTCCTGAATAGCATGTTCTTCAGTTTTGAAGGGTTTGCAGTGGCCTTCCTAGGGGGCGGACACCCGGGGCGGCGCCCCGCCCCCCCCCCGGGTGCATGCCGCTGGGGGGGGGTGCCGCAGCGCGCGCCTGCTGCGAGTTTACTAACTTTGCTCGTTCGCTGCAGCTCCCTCTGCCCCGGAACAGGAAGTAACCTGTTCCGGGGCAGAGGGAGCTGCAGCCAACGAGAGAAGTTAGCGAACTCTCGACACAAGCGTGCGCCGCGGCACCCCCCAGCGGCGTGCACCCGGGGCGGACCACCCCCACCGCCCCCCCCTTGGTATGCCATTGAGGGTTTGTTCTTTTCAGAAACTTGGGGTACTTTTTACAAAGGCGCTCTGAAAAATGGCCTTTGGTAGTGTAGGCGCCGGTTTTGGGTGCGTGCGGAATCATTTTTCAGCGCACCTGTCAAAAACATAAATGCCTTTTTAAAATTTTTGCCCAAAATGGACGAGCGGCAAAGTGAGACTTCTAGGTCAGTGGCTGGCGGTAAGGGTGTCGGACCCAAAATGGACGCGCGGCAGTTTTGATTTTGCCGCATGTCCATTTTCGGCAAAAATTTAAAAAGGGCTTTTTTACAGGCGTGCTGAAAAATGGATTGGTGCGCGCGCCTGAAACCCGCGCCTACATTACCGCAAGCCATTTTCAGCGCACCTTAGTAAAAGGACCCCTAAATTAGGTAAAGAGGAATCTTCCTTGATTTTACAGGCATTGGGGTATGTACATTTTAGATGTTTGCTTAACACATATCCTTGTTTCAAAAATTTGTTAGGAATTAAAATTAATACATTCAACTGATTATGGAGCTCATTTTCAAAGCACTTAAACTTACAAATTTTCATAGTTTACTATGGAGCTTTGTAAGTCTAAGTGCTTTGAAAATACACCTGGTTTATGCTTCTTTGATTGTCATTAAATTGTGTGTTCCTGGCTTGTCCAGCTTCTTGTTTTGTAATCCAAATTGAACTGCGAGGTATTGCGGGCTATGAAGATAAATTATGTTTTATCATCTCCGGTCTACAGGCCAGTACCGGGAAGTTCAGTGTCTTCACCCACATAGCTAATCAGCAAAGTTAGCACTGCTATGTGTGCATAATTGCTGACTCTGCCCTTGAAATGCCCCTCTGCTGCCTGGACTTACAATAGCAGATTGTAACAGAACCGGTAGTGGGAGGCGGGGCTGGTGGTGGGGAGGCGGGGATAGTGCTGGGCAGACTTATAGGGTCTGTGCCAGAGCCGATGGTGGGAGGCGGGGATAGTGCTGGGAAGACTTGTACGGTCTGTGCCCTGAAAACGACAGGTACAAATCAAGGTAAGGTATACACAAAAAAGTGGCACATTTCTTGGGCAGACTGGATGGACCGTGCAGGTCTTTTTCTGCCGTCATCTACTATGTTACTATGTTACTGTGTGTCGATATTGTGCCACTGAATATCACTGGCCAGGCCCCTGATTACGATTCAAGCAGGCAGGAGCATCTCCTGCCTGCTTAAATTGCTTTGAATATTGGGCCCTTGGTGGCTAAATTTTGCTACTAAATGGATAAATGGTGGCATGTCCCAGGGATCTCCCCTTACCCCCTCCTCCCCATACATCCATACATAACTTGTACGCATATAACTACCTGAGGTTTAAAATAAATGATGGTGCTGACTTGCAAAAGCCTTTTGAATATCAGAACCATTATTTATGAAAATAATATATGTGCTCTCTCAATGAAGCTACAAAGTAGTAAATTTAAAATGAATTGTAGAAAATTTTTCTTCACTCAACGTGTAATTAAACTCTGGATTTCGTTGCCAGAGAATGTGGTAAGGGCAGTTAGCTTAGCGGGGTTTAAAAAAGGTTTGAATGGCGTCCTAAAGGAAAAGTCCATAGACCTTTATTAAAATGGACTTGGGCAAAACCCACTTCTTATTTCTGGGATAAGCAGCATAAAATGTTTTTTACTTTTTTGGGCTCTTGCCAGGTATTTGTGACCTGGGTTGGCCACGGTTAGAAACAGGATGCCGGACTTGATGAACCTTTGGTCTGTCCCAGTACGGCAATACTTACGTACTTATGTTAACTGATACAGTGGTGTTTGTTGAAGATTTAAAACCTACATTAAACTTGCAATTTCAGGATCCAAAATGATGAAGCAGTACAGTGTATAAATCAATACTAAATCGTATATTTGGGGATGAAGCCCCCTTCACTGGAGCAATTAACAAGGCAGAGTGAAAATTTTATTTTTACAAGGCAGGAAACTGTGATATGGTGCCACAGATGGCAATCACACTTCCATCTGGCTTTTATCATTTAATTACCAGCCATTAGACAGCAGATGGTCACCACTGCTGGGCTTCTGCCCTTAACCAGCACCAGCTGAGTGGTGAAACTTGGATTCCACCCTCTACCCATGCCCCTGCGTGCCACCTCCCCTCCCCCAACACCTGTCTCCCCGCATTGTGCCACCTGCTGGTTCAGGTGGCAGATGAAAAGTCCCAGCTCAGTGGGTGAGACTGTAACTGGCTATTGTGCAAACTGTTCAAGACCGTTGTAAGCTCCAGCTCTCTGTGCCTGTCAGGTCCTTGCTTGTAAAATCACTTTTACAAACCCTATTGTTTAATCTCTGCTCTAATAAAAAGGGTTACTACAGTTCTCTGCCTGTAGATGCAAAGCGTTAAGCAGTTGTTTGAAATGTTAATGGCTTATAATGCATGATAGGACCTTGTATGTGTTGTCAGTGCAAACATAATTTACTGAATATCCTCTCAGAAGGGTTGGGCACCATTTATCTTAGTTAGTAAACTGAAATAAAATGTTTATAGTCCTTTCAGAATATGGCTGCCTGCTTTATGTGTCGAGTAAAAAGACGAGATCATGTCACCCCCCTCTTTAAACGGCTCCATTGGCTTCCTGTGTGTCAACGGAACCAATTTAAAATAATAGCTTTGACCTTCAAAGCACTTTATTCTGGCCAGGGCCAGCTTAACCATTGGACCAGGGGAGGCTCTGGCTCAGGGCGCTGGAGAGTAAGGGCACCAAAATACCCTGTCTCTGAATTTACCTAGTCTTGCCTAGACTTACCACCCAGGAACGCTGAAAAATCATCTTGCACATTCCTCAATCTTCATTTCCCCAACTGTGTAAAGGTCTAAAATACAAACGTATGCACGCATCAATCTTTTCCTATATGAGCACACAGTTCTGGAACGCGCTGCCGCGCAACCTAAAAACGATCTACGAACTAAGCAGCTCCCGCAAACTACTGAAGACCCATCTCTTCAACAAGATATATCACAAAGATCAACACGTGTGAAATTCCACACATGTATCCAAAACTGCCTTAAAATATTTTTATTGTTATATCATTATTATGCTTTATCATTAACATGTAACCCAAAATCCTCTGTAATACCAAATGTCTCTTCTCTTCTTGTATCCACTACTCATGATGTATTGTAAGCCACATTGAGCCTGCAAAGAGGTGGGAAAATGTGGGATACAAATGCAACAAATAAATAAATAAATAAATAAATCCTTTTCTTCCCTTCCTCATGGGTCCAGCAGTGCTCCCTTACCTCTCTCCCTCCTCCATGAGCCTATGAAGTCTACATCGGCTGCCGGCAGCAGCAATAGCATGACATGCTGCCTTCGGCCAGCTCCTGGGTCTTCCCTCTGCCGTGCCCTTCCTTCTCTGATGCAATTTCCTGTGAGTGGGGACCCTGCTGCCAGCAACTGATGTAGAATTTATAGGACCACCTGGGGGGGGGGGAGGGAGAGAGATGAGGGAGCACTGCCAGACTCTCAGAAAGGGGAACAGTCGAGAGGGAAAGAGAGATTGGATCTGGGGAGGGGGGAGAGATGCCAAATCTGGGAGTGGGGAGAGAGGTACTGAACCGGGGGGGGGGGGGGGGGGGGAATGCACGCCACTTCCTCTTGAGCTGGCCCTGATTCTGGCACTCCGGATTAGCTTTCATCTCTCGTTATTCCATTCATTCCATCCCCGATCTTACGCTCCTTGAATGATCACAGGTTAATTCTCCAAAATTCGTCTCAAGCAAAGGGGGAGAGTACAAGGAATAGTGCATTTTACTTTTTGGCCCCCAGACTGTGGAATGATTTACCTTTATCTTTTGGTTGTGAGAGAAAGTTTTTAACATTGCATTTGAATGATTTGAAAGCAAAGAGAAGTATTTGTTCAGCACATTCGCTTTATCCTCGTCACTCTCCACATAGCTATTTTTAGCATCTTTCAGTCTTACCCATTCCTTGCTTTTCTCCTTTTCCCCCAGTCTGGTTAATACCTTCTCATTATCTTGTCAAGGACAATTGAAGACTTATCTTTTTCATAAGTACTTAACCCCCCTGTTTACAAAGCTACACTAGCATGGGCTGTGTTGGCATTAGCACACCGGCATCTGCCAGTGTGGCTTTGTAAACGGGGGGGGGGGGGGGGGGGGGTTAGAGGCCCTTTTACAAAGCTGTGCACTAATGCAGGGCCTTGGGATCCCCGCCAGCCAAGGTATTTACAGTTGCAGCAGTGGGCGGCAGTGATCCTGGAAGAGGGGGCAGCAGAAGCGACGATCCTCGGGGGGGGGGGGGGGGGGCGGCGGCCTGCCTGCCTGCCTGCCTGCCCCGGGCCTGGCTCAGTCTTTCAGCGGCCCTGAATGGAGATATATATGATGACTCAGGGTTGTCCAAAAAAAGCTAGAATGAACTGTATGCTGTGATGACATTTGTGTATTATTTGGTTTTTTTTGCTAAATAAAAAAAAAAATATGAACAAAAAATTACCCTCTTTCTCTTCCAGTGCCTCTTCCCGCTGAAATCTAGATGGTTTGACTTAATTTGGGTTTGTTTGTCAAACTGAATTGTTGCTCTAAAATGATGCTTGTGAAATTGATTCTGCCCCATATTATTTGTAAAAATGTGAATCATGGTCTGGATATTAAGTGACCTTTAGAGAGAGATGTGGTAAAAAACCAGAGCAGGCCTGACTCACTGCTTCATCGGCATCTAAAGTCTGATGTTGCTGTAAGCCTTTGTGGGAGCAGCAGCATTTAAGAAAAAAAAAAAGCTATTTGCCAAAGGTGTCTAATGCCACGTGTGGCTTCCAGATGGGATGAGATGTGGAAGAGAAACGGAGGGTGGGCAGATAAGAGGACCAGAGAAAGGTCCTGAAAAACAGCTCTGTGTATCTCATAGATTGGGATAAGGAGAAAGTTCTTATGAAGGCTGATAAATATTAAGTCTTTCATCAACAGTAATAAATCTCGGCACAGACTGTTTTGGACTGGGAGGGTGTGTACAGAGAAGCGAAAGCTGTATCAAGGCTGAAACAGCTTCTTTTAAATAGGCGTGACTCTCTTAAGCTGTAAAAATGAACATTGCGTGTAACCAAATATATTAGTTGACCGGTTTCTATAGCGAAAGCAAACAGGAAAGAGGCATCTGAAGTTTATTCTTTGCTCCCTGTTTGTATTCGTTTTGGAGATCTTGTCACCGAGGAGGATCTCTGGGCTGTGGTATCAAAGGTGAATGGCACGGTCCAAGTCCTCGTTTCTCTGTCCAGCCAGAGCTGCAGAGGTGGTGAAAATTAACCAAGCCGTGGAGACTGCCAGCCGGATCCCTGGAAGATTAGCTGAAGATCAGAAGCTGAAGGACTTAACACTGTTTTTTTCTCTTTCGAAATGGCAGAGATTTAATATGACTATTTCTTCTTTTAAGAAACATTAACCTCGATAGGGGATAACTCAAGCGTTAACGTGGATGTTTTGGAAACTTGAGATTCTCGGCGTTTTTCCTGATTTGATGCAATTATTTCTTTTGTTTTAAGAACAGGGGTGCTTTCGTTTGTTCTAGAAGTGTTGATATGTAATTAACGGACTTTTTCTGGGCCTAACCCTACTGCTGTTGTAGAAGCTTCAGTTAGGTTTCTAATCTTGCGTGCCAAAAGATGCCAAGGATGAGAACAAAAACCTGGAACGTTCCAAATGACGGGAGTTATGATATATCGGACAGTAACCGCCTTACATCCTTTACCATTTTGGATACTCCAAAACTTTCACATCCAGAGCCTGGAAATGAGCTGCTGCTGTTGGTGTCACCAGGTCTTGTGGCATCTAGAATCCTGCTTTACAGTGGCCACGAGCAGTTGGACGCTGGGGTAGACGAAACTCTGGAACCGGAGGAGAAGAGAGCTGTGCTTGATTCAGCAGAGGCTTATATGGTCCCATGGCAGACAAAGAGGAAGATGAGCCAAGAGATACCAATACACGTAATGAAACTAGCATTTTCAGCATTTCCATTTTGAACTGGTGATCTTTTTGTGGTTGTGTGTGTGCGCGTGCATGCTGTTGCCTAGGGGGTCATTGCAAGTGTACGTAAGATTGCATGCACCTGTGAAAACGCTTAAAAAATATTTTCGGGGGCTGTCTTGGTGGCAAGTGCTGTGTACTGCCATATAGACGAGCTGGGTCACGCTTCTGTTACTAAGGCTAGAGGTGTCCTGCAGGCAAGGTTTACAGCTCCTCGGAGAGTGGGGGAGGAAGCCTTTGCCAGTCAGTCGGTGGCAAAACATAGGATCTTCATTCACAGAGTTCTGGAAGGAGTGCCTTTGGGATATCGGGCGAAGTCAAGAAGGGATTGAAAAATAGAAATAAAGTCTGGGAAGTTGCAAAATGAAAGCTTATGATGTTATAAATACTGATGGTGATTGAGCTAATAGCCCAACGTAGTTGGGGTGGGGAGAGCTGTTGGGCCAATCTCTCTCTCTCTCTCTCTCTCTATGTCTGTCTGTCTATCTATCTATGTCTGTCTGTCTGTCTATCTAACTATCTGTCTATCTATCCTTTTCAAAAATATGTATATTTGGTAGTGATTTATGTATTGTGTACTTAGCAAGATGCTTATAAATTTGCATATCTCTGACCAAGGATACTTTATGGTGTGCAGTCAATGGCATATTGGGCTTGTTACTGTAATTTCAAGATGTAATTTCAAATGAACCAGAACAGGGATAAAGGTTAGAATGGAAAGTTTCTGCAATTCTAGCGGCATGAGAACCCAACAGATTCCCATCATGGATGTGCTGCTGTATGGAAGCCATTTGCAGAAAGTTTTACCTTGGGGGGTCAATATTCACAGCAATTTAACCGGCCAGAAATGGCTCCCGGCTAATTAAATCACATGTTTGGGGTTATCCGCTCATTTTCAGTGGCATTTAACCAGTTAATGTCGCTCAAAATAACCAGTTAGCGCAGAACTGAACTGCAAACCAGCTATTTTGCGCACCGTTCTGGGGGCGGAATCGGCACTTGGTGTCCTTCAGGGTGGGGGAGGAGAAGATGCCAGACCATGGGGGGATGGCTAAGGGGGTAGGACAGGGCTGACGCTAGGCTACAGGGAGTGGTGGTAGGGGAGTAGAATACGAGGTAAGTTTCCTGAGGTTGCTGAGTAAGGTAGGGCTCCAGGAAATATCGAGAGATTTGGAATGGATTGAACTTGTATTTCTTTTTTTTTAAAATATTTTTATTGAAGGATTTTAAAAAATAATTATCAACAATAAGGGGGTCTTTTACTATGTCGCAGTAGCATTTTTAGCTCACAGTAGAAATCAGCTGGCGGTAAAAGCCGAGACGCCCGTAAGAATATAGTGGGCGTCTCGACGTTTACTACCAACTAATTTCTACCGTGAGCTAAAAATGCTACTGCGACATAGTAAAAGACCCCCTAAGTAGCAAACTTAGGGCCTTTTTTTACTAAACCACACTAGCAATTCCCATGCGGCAAATGAGAGGAAGCCCATTCATTTCCTACGGGCTTTCTCTCATTTGCCGCGCCAGGAATCACTAGCGTAGTTTAGTAAAAAAAGCCCATAGAAAAGGTTAAGAAACAGATAGTGAAAACTAATAAAGAAAGACATCTTGATTCAATAATAGCGTTAACAATTCTAATATTTCTCTGTCCAATCTTACTAATGATTGCCCAATAGATACCTTTGTAAAAAAAGAAAAACCTTCCTATTGTCTCATCATGCTTCTATCTTTTGAAAATCCTTTCAATTAAATAAGAAGAATTTTTGAACCCTTTGTTTCTACCACCTGAAGGAAGGACTGACTGAGAGCGGATGGGACAGGGGGACAGAGTTAATGGGAAATTTTGTGGATGTTAAATGTAGTGACGTTGCTTATGTGCTGAAGGAACAATTGTGTGCTGGCGAGTTATAAATTGTTAGAATCCTATATAATAAAACTCACCCTCAACGTTCTGAGGACACTGACGTCACTGTCAGGTCCTCCGGGCATTTCCTTCCGGTTCAAAGCCTTCGTGGTGGTGAAGCCACCGAAAACACTGTGTTGAGGCCCCACCCTCGCGTCTAAAGTGATGACGTCGTGGGCGGAGCAGTGACAGCAGATTGAAAGTGAAGTGCAAGGTCAGCAACAATGGCGGACGAACGCAGACGGAGTGAGTGCGGAGGGGGGGGGGAGGTCCGGAAGGAAACTGTGCTAGCGCCCGTTTCATTGCCGCAAGAAACGGGCATGTTTTACTAGTTATAAATAAAATGTGTGTGTTTTTTTTTAATGCTGCCAATGTTTGAATGAAAGAATCAGTTGAAAGCTCAAAAGCTGGAGGCACCATTGGTGGCTGATTGGATCAGTAAATCAGTTCAGTTTTCTGATTTCTACAGACCAAATAATTTCACCTTGTCAGATGGAGACAGAGAACAACAGGAGTCCTTTTACTTAAGGTGCGCTGAAAAAAATGGCCTGCACTGGTGTAGACGCATGTATTGGACACTCGCAGGTCCATTTTTCAGCACACCTGCAAAAAAGGCTTTGCTGAAAATGGACGTGCGGCAAAATAAAAATCAGTGCGTGTCCATTTTGGGCCTGAGACCTTACCACCACCCATCGACTTAGCAGTAAGGTCTCACGCGTTAACCGGACGGTAATCGTCAGCACGTGTACACTGCCGACTACCACCCTGTTGGCGCCATGCGGTAGAAAATAGAAATTATTTTCTGCCACGCGTATTGGACGCACGTAGAAATTAGAATTACCGCCAGGGGCATGCAGTAGCTATAATTTGATACACATTGAACGCGCGTAGGCGCCTATGCGTCTTAGTAAGAGGATCCCAACAGTTATTAATATTTAGAGAACAGAAATGGATCTTTCAGATGCAAACTTGACATCCAACAGGACTGAAAATGGCGAGACAGAATTGGAGGCGCTGTGAATAAGTTTATATATTCCCATGAGGATCAGAGGGGGGTCCCACCTTAAACCTTTGGAGGAGTGATCACATGCACATTCAGAAAATGTCTTGGTTTGGATTATAGTGCATGTTTTGGAGGAGATGACAATGGTAACGGAATTCAAACATGCATGGGATAAACATAAAGGAATCCTGTTCAGAAGGAAGGGATCCTCAGAAGCTAAGCTGAGATTGGGAGGCGCGGGGCTGGTGTTTGGAAGGCTGGGCTAGTGCTGGGCAGACTTCTACGGTCTGTGCCCTGAAAATGGCAGATACAAATCAAGGTAAGGTATACACAAAAAGTAGCACATATGAGTTTATCATGTTGGGCAGACTGGATGGACCTTGCAGGTCTTCTTCTGCCGTCATCTACTATGTTACTATGTATGTTACTACATGTTTTAGCACACTGCTAAAAGTAATTATAGTATTACATAGACACAATTTTTTCTGTTTAAAATGAAACCTGTACGTCGGGTAGCTGTATAACTTTCCGGGATGCTTACTGTGTTCTCTGGAGTACTTTGTGCCGAGCTAGGGGTAGACAATTAGATGATTTCGTTAAGAAACCAGCAAGACTCCCTTCTCTTTTCCGGTGGGCGTGCCCTGCAGCTGCCGGCCACGTTTTAAATAGCCTCCATGGCTGAATGAAACCCATCATAAGACCATCTGCTCGTAAAGACTCTTAAATGTATATCCCACCAGTAATCTTAATTGATGGGTTTGAGCAATATTCCTGGAAAATAACATGACTGCCTGTCAGAAACAGCTTTGCTCAGAAAGTTTGAAGTAATGCTGAGCATTGCGTTGCATAAATCCTGTTCCTTAAATACTCATCTCCTGCTCACAAAAACTTTAGAGTCATAATCAGTTGTAGAGAAGCTAGTAATCATCAATAAGGTTGCCATGACCGTAGCGGGCAATAAAAAGCTTCCAGTTAAAGGAAAATTATAGAGAAAAGCCAATCCAAATGGCTTATTCCAGAGCCAAGGACGGGATGTTTGGGGGTATTATTATGGGATCAGAAGGAAGGTTTACATAACAAGATTAAAAAGCTCTCTTGTTGGGATTCATTATGAGATAGATTTTGATGACAGGTCTGTAATACGGTCACGCCGCTGTAATGGTGGAGTAACATGCTGTTCCACCTGACACCTAAACATAGAGTAGGATGACAGATACGGAGCCTAAAGCCCATCAAATCTGCCCGGTTTCATTCCTGGTGCAGGGCCACAGACCGCAGTTGATATCTAATTTGCAAATGACGGGGGGTTCTCTGTACTTATTCCAGGCTTTTCTGAATTCTGTTACCACTTTTTGTCACTGCTGCCTTCATTGGAAGGCCATTTCATACATCCGCGACCGCCAGCTGTTGCATGCAGATGTTGCTTCTGAGTCTACCTCCATGAAGCTTTATTCTGTGCAGAGGCGTCACCCCAGGGGGGAGGGGGAGCAGTGAAGAGGGAGAAGGTGTGGCTAGTGCACCCTCCTAAAAAAAAATAACTTGGTCCCTCATTGCCATCTTATTTCTGGTTGCCTGTCCCTGGCTCCAGCAGCAGGAGACAGGTAAAATGGCACTTGCAGAAAGACTGTTCTTCAGATGCAGCTGCAAAACGGAAAGTAAGCATGACCGCAGGGTTGCCAGGTGGAAAATTTTTTTCCCACCCAAACCAGCCTAAATCCAGCCCAAAACCCGCCCAAACTCAAACCCCGCCCCTGACACCCCCACCCCCGCGTCATCACCCCGCCCCTGCCGTCATCAACCCCGCCCCCGCCATCATCGGCCCCCGCCGCCCTCGTCATAAACCCCGCCTCCCCCGTCATCGGCCCCGCCCAAAACGTCACTAACCCCGCCCCCCGCGGCCGAAAAAAACGCCCAAAAAAACGCCCAGAAGACCAAAAAGCAGCCCAAAAAACCGCAACCCGCTGCGGGCAAAAATTTCCCGCGGCGGGTCGCGGAAAACCGCCCAATTGGGCGGTAAAACCGCCCACCTGGCAACACTGAGCATGAGGCCTGCAAGCTGCCCTGCTCTCACAGGACCTGCTGTGGCAGCCCTGCCCTGTTTCCTTTATGGGTTTCCCGTTGCCTAGGAAACCCCTGTGAGGAGCAGCAGAACAACTTGTATCCTTGCACCTCCTTTGCGTTAGTGGTGCTGCAGGCCTGGATTCATGGTTCAGCCAGTAAGCCAGGTGATGAAGGAGGGTGGGGGTGGGGAGCAGGGACGTCGAGCAGGGCAATGGGGAGGAGAGGGAGGGGATTTGGTTTTGGCAGCAGCAGACCTGCTGCCATTTTGGTAGCCTTTCTCTGGTCTGCTTCCAGAATGTCTATATTCGTTTTGAGGAATGGCCTCCAAAATTGTACACGATATTCCAGTTGAGCTCTCAGAAACGCCTTGTACAGTGCTACTTTCTTTTCTATTGGTTATACCTATGCACAGGCGCCATTTTGTTTTCATAGCAGAGTTGCCAGTGATCTGGCTTCTCAAAGCTCTTGTATCATTGGTACTTACTACATAGGTAGCCAAATAGATTTGGGTGGAAGGGGGAGGTATCAGAAGTCAGAACCGGCTCTCAGAAACTGAGGGCCTGATATTCCAGATAAGAGAGACTGCTGCCCAATTAAATCAAGCTGACTGACCCAACCACTAATATTCAGGGTCACTAAGGGGTCCTTTTACTAAGCCGCATAGGTGCCTAGGCGTGTCCTATGTGTGTCAGTTTTGAACTACCACCTAGCTACCGCGTGGCCCAGGCGGTAATTTCATTTGTTTTTACTTGTGTCCACTAAGCGCGTCAGAAATGTCTAATCGGGCAGTAATCAGCATTGTACGCGCGTAGACCATTACCACCCTGTTAACGTGTGAGACCTTAGGCCCCTGACCCACCCATGCGCTAATGGCTATGCCCCCTCTTTGAATCCATGTGTAAAAATTTACCTGCACATTTTTATAAAATACTGACTAGAAAGATGCATGCATAAATTTAAATTGTTGTCAATTAGCGCCAATAATTGATTGTTAGCGCCCAATTATTGGTGCTAATTGGCTCATTAATTAAATTGCATATGCAAATTGGATGTGTGCCATATACAGAATTTGAGGGCATATATTTTATTTATTTATTTGTTGTATTTGTATCCCACCTTATCCCACCTCTTTGCAGGCTCAAAATGGCTTACAATACATCATGAGTAGTGGAAGAATGTTAGTAAATGAACATTTAGTATTGCAGGGTTTTGGTCAACATGATGATAATAAAACAAAGTAATAGTATACAGGCAGATATTAAGAGACAGTTCTGAATATAGATGGGCGAGTTGTGCATATTCACATTGGTTGATCTTTGTGATAGGCTTTATTAAAGAGATGGGTCTTCAGTAATGAGCGGAAGTTCGTTCTTTCGTAAATCGATTTCAGGCTGCGCGGCAGTGCATCCCATAACTGCGTGCTCAGGTAGGTGAAGTTTGACGCATGCATATATGCAAAACAAACTGTATATACTTTTAGTTCCCGCACGGTAAAAGCACATTATGAACTGGGATATTGACGGTCCATGGTGGCACCATTTTCTGGAAGAGTCGACCTGGGCTTTGCTTTCCTTTCTAATAGGGGAACCAAAAAGCTCCAGGGAAGAAGAGATAGATGTGGACCGTTACATCTGTGGACTTGCAGCTTTACGGGTCAATATTTAAACACAGCAGTTGGCATTTCTTTTAAATGCCGACTGTTCCTTTTAAGGGAAACACCAAAGGAGTAGAGGATGACACACGACTTTCAGGCTGGGAGTTGCAGATAAAGCAACTTTATTATAGCACCAACAGTTGAGATCTGACGCGGGTCCGCGTTTTGGCGGGCGAACCGTCTACTACAGGAGTCATGTACATACACTGTATGTAAAACAATCATAAACAATATTAAAAGTTGTATAAAAATTAGTATGAAGTGCAATCTAAAAAAACTTAACAATTTAAAGTTTAAACACATAAAAAAATTAAATATAACAGTATATAATAAAATATAGCATGTTAAAAGTGGACTAACCACATGGAACTACACATTGTGCATTACAGGTGAGAATAACTACCTTATTAACAGTGCTGCCAAGACGCATAATTATAAGGTGAGATACATAATGAAAAAAAGGCAGAGAGGACATTGTATCGAAGGTGGTTATTAAGCTGCATATTACATATACAATCATTTAGAATTAATGGTGAGAAGCATAAAATAGGCCATATTAGTTTCTTATGAAGGAGGTGTGATACTACAAAATGAGGTTGTGAATAAAAACATACGGGTAACATGAATGTGAAGACAAAACCAATCGCTGTAGATACTGCTATGTGTTGTACTTGGTGCAGTGTTCTGTATGACCAGCAAAAAGATGTGTCTGTTGCAGGGGGGGAAAACACATAAAAAATAACCCCCCGTTTACTAAGCCGCGCGGCAACGCCGACATAGCGTTGGCGTTAGCGCACTACCAGCCGCTAGCGCAGCTTAGTAAACAGGCGGTAAATAAATTTTTAAAAAAGCATCAATAAAACCACAATTAAAATAAACGTAAAACATATAAACATCACGGAACACCGAATAAGGAACAGGATAAAACAAAGTAAAACAGTTAATCATGCTAACCGGTTAAAACCGAACACCGGCTATATTAGCACCAAAACTGGACTCTTAAAAAGGTTGAATCAAAAACACACTGAAATGACTGATATTTGAGGAGGAATGAGAGGAAAAAGCTTCATACACCCCTTGCTCTACTCGGTGTTCTCACCGGAATTAATATAATGAACTAGCCGTTGAGCCCGTGAAAACGGGCTACTTTTGGAATGGGGGGGTTTCTGAGCCCCCCCCCGGAGTCGCCGCCGCCCCTCCACTCGACCCGAGCAGCACTGTAAACTTACATCAGCACGCAGCAGGCACATCAGCAAAGCTGCCGTCGGGGCGTGCTTCCTTCTCTGCCTGTGTCCCGCCCTCTTGTGACGTAACGTCGGCGAGGGCGGGACAAAGGCAGAGAAGGAAGTCCGACGGCAGCTTTGCTGATGTGCCTGCTGCTGCGTGGTGATGTAAGTTCACAGTGCTCGGGCCAGATGGAGGGGCGGCGGCGACTCCGGGGGAGCGGTTCCGACGTCTGCAGCATGCCAGTAGAGACTTCCCTCTCTGTCCCGCCCCCATCATCACGTATTGAAGCGGGGGCGGGGCAGAGAGGGAAGTCTCTACTGCGCATTTGCGAGTGAGTACGGTCACTCGCCGTTTATATGTTTGATTAGAGCAGTACGGTAAAAAGTAATCATGAGCTAAAAAAAAAAAAAACCTCTCTCTGTATTAACCTCAAAAAGGTATCAACATTGCTAAACAATTCAAAATTTAGCTTATCTGTGGGTTGATGCGCTGCTACTTTCTCGGGTTGAGGTTCCTCGGGGGGGAGGGGGATTCCGGTGAGAACACCGAGTAGAGCAACGGGGTGTATGAAGCTTTTTCCTCTCATTCCTCCTCAAATATCAGTCATTTCAGTGTGTTTTTGATTCATGTTATGTTTAGTTTGACAACTATATGAAGAAGTGAACCAGTTTTTGTATATTTCCTCTTAAAAAGGTTGTACGTCTGCTAGACTCACATGAAATAAAATATTAAAATACCGGCAGGGCTCTCAGAAAGAGACTGTTAAGACTCCAGCAAAAATAAATAAATAGCAGTGAAATAGAAAAGTCCTCAATAAAACCACTATTAAGATAATCTTAAAACATAAAAATTAAATCCTCATAAATAATATAATATACCATCATGGACCTCTGAAAGAGAAACCGGATGAAACAATGTAAAATGGTTAATCATGATAACCGTTTAGGACTGTGCGCTGACTGTATTGAAAAGGCAACAAAACCCGGCATCCTTGAAAGATTGTGCATCAGCCAGACTCGCATAAGGTAAAATCTTAAAATAAAGCTGGGCTCTCGTAAAAATTAGCTACTGCTAAGAAACCGGCTGAAATAAGTGGTGATATGGAGTGGAGGAGTGGCCTAGTGGTTAGGGTGGTGGACTTTGGTCCTGAGGAACTGAGTTCGATTCCCACTTCAGGCACAGGCAGCTCCTTGTGACTCTGGGCAAGTCACTTAACCCTCCATTGCCCCATGTAAGCCGCATTGAGCCTGCCATGAGTGGGAAAGCGCAGGGTACAAATGTAACAAGAATAAAATAGATACTATTGGAGATTCTACATGGAATGTTGCTACTATATGAGATTCTACATGGAATGTTGCTATTCCACTAGCAACATTCCATGTAGAAGGCTGCGCAGGCTTCTGTTTCTGTGAGTCTGACGTCCTGCACGTACGTGCAGGACGTCAGACTCACAGAAACAGAAGCCTGCGCGACCACATTGGTGATCTGCAAGGGCCGACTTCTACATGGAATGTTGCTAGTGGAATAGCAACATTCCATGTAGAATCTCAAATAGTAGCAACAGTGGAGGAGTGGCCTAGTGGCTAGGGTGGTGGACTTTGGTCCTAAGGAACTGAGTTGGATCCCCACTTCAGGCACAGGCAGCTCCTTGTGACTCTGGGCAAGTCACTTAACCCTCCATTGCCCCATGTAAGCCGCATTGAGCCTGCCATGAGTGGGAAAGCGCGGGGTACAAATGTAACAAAAAATAAAAATATGTAATTTACCCGAGGGCAAAAAAATCAGCTGTTCTTCAAAGTGCATCGCTGCTGTGACCAGGCATTAGGAAGAAGGGCCTGGCAAAATACATATTCATGAGCAGTTAATGCATGTTAAACGTGAAGCACTGCGCTGTTATCTAGCCGGACAAAGAGTAAGAATAACCAGTTAAAACTAAAACTGCTAAACCAACCTCTCCTCCTCCCCCCTCCCCATTCTCTATTTCTGTGGATAACAGTCTCATCCTTCCTGTCTCATCAGCTCCAAACCTTGGGGTCATCTTCGACTCCCTCCTCTCCTTCTCTGCACATATTCAGCAGACTGCTAAAACCTGTCGTTTCTTTCTCTATAATGTCAGCAAAATCCGCCCTTTCCTTTCTGAGCACACTACCAGAACCCTCATCCACGCTCTTATCACCTCTCGCTTATTGCAACTTGCTTCTCACAGGTCTTCCACTTAGTCATCTCTCTCCTCTTCAATCTGTTCAAAATTCTGCTGCTTGATTAATATTATGCTCATATTAGCCCTCTCCTCAAGTCACTTCACTGGCTCCCTGTCCGCTTCCGCGTACAGTTCAAACTTCTCTTACCTTTAAATGCATCCATTCTGCAGCCCCCCATTACCTCTCCTCTCTCATCTCTCCCTACATTCCTCCCCGTAAACTCCGCTCGCTGGACAAATCTCTCTTGTCGACCCCCTTCTCCTCCACTGCTAACTCCAGGCTTCGTTCCTTTTCCCTCGCGGCACTTTATGCCTGGAATAGACTTCCTGAGCCTGTACGCCTAGCTCCATCTCTACCTGTTTTCAAATCTATGCGGAACACCCACCTTTTCACCACTGCTTTTGGCTCCTAACCACTACTCAATTCCCCTCTCCTTGTTCCTTCTCACCCAGTACTTTCCTCACCCTTAATTGTCTTGTCTGTCTATATTTTTAGATAGTAAGCTCTATCGAGCAGGGACTGTCTCTCTGTGTCAGGTGTTCAGCGCTGCGTGCGTCTGGTAGCACTTTACAAATGTTAATAATAATAATAATAATTTGAACCGGCCACCTCTGGATTTCAAGACCGGTGCTCTAACCACTAGGCAGTGTCGTAGCAAGGGCGGGGCGGTGGGGGCGGTCTGCCCCGGGTGCACGCTGCTGGAGGGGTGCAGAGAGCAGCTGCTTGCCTGTCGGCTCCGCTGGTTCCCTGCTCCCTCTGGCCCAGAACAGGTTACTTCCTGTTCCGGGGCAGAGGGAGTAGGGAACCAGTGGAGCCGACAGGCGCGCAGCTGCTCTCTGCACCTTCCAGCAGCCAAGATTGCACCGGGGGAGGGGGGAGGGTTGATGCGCCGGGGGGCGGTGTCATTGCACCGGGGAGGGGGGGTGTGTTGTGCTGCACCCTGTGGGGACGGACGCCGCTGCACCCGTAGGGGGGGGGGTGCACAGCGGCGATCTGCCCTGGGTGGCAGCCAACCTAGGAACGCCACTGCCACTAGGCCACTCCTCTACTCAATATAAGATGAATCTGGTTTCATTTAGCACCGTACTCCCTTTCTTATAATTTTAAATTTCTTGTTTTTCTTTCAGTCTCCTATTTATAAACTCCGTCTTCCTTATTGTGGACTTTTACCATTAAGCCTGATGTTTGGAAAAGATTATTCTTTCTATTTCTTGGCTAATAATTCAGGGGCCCTTTTACCAAGCTGCGGGAAAACGGGCCCTGTGCTGGCGGTGGGGTCCTTTTTACCGCAGCGGGTAAAAAAAAAAAAAACCCAGACACAGATGGCCATGCGATGGGGAGCCCTTACCGCCACCCATTGAGGTGGCGATAAGGGTTCCCGCGCTAAGCTGGCGGTAACCGGGCAGTGCGCAGCGATGCCTGATTACTGCCGGGTTATCGCCATTTCTTGGGGTTTTCTTTTTTCCCCGGAAATGACGCGTGCTCGGGGCGGGACTGTTGCCGGCGGCCCTGTTGGGCCAGCTGTAGTCCAGAAAGAGCGAGCGGTAACCGCTGCTCTGTAAAAGGGCCCCTCGTTTTTTTAATGGAGCAACTCTATTATTTCTATCAAGTGTTATACTTGTATGTTAAATCTGAGGTATTAAAAAAAATACATCAGTTCAGTTGTTGCCTATAAAATTCAATGCGAAGAAATGCAAAGTGATGCACTTAGGGAGTAGAAATCCAAGGGAGGTGTATGTGTTAGGTGGGGAGAGCCTGATAGACACGGACGGGGAGAGGGATCTTGGGGTGAAAGTATCTGAGGACCTGAAGGCGATGAAACAGTGCGACAAGGCGGTGGCCGTAGCGAGAAGGTTGCTAGGCTGTATAGAGAGAGGTGTGACCAGCAGAAGAAAGGAGGTTTTAATGCCCCTGTATAAGACGTTGGTGAGGCCCCACCTGGAGTATTGTGTTCAGTTTTGGAGGCCGTACCTTGCGAAGGATGTTAAAAAAATGGAAGCGGTACAAAGAAAAGCTACGAGGATGGTATGGGATTTGCGTTCCAAGACGTATGAAGAGAGACTTGCTGACCTGAACATGTATACCCTGGAGGAAAGGAGAAACAGGGGTGATATGAAACAGACGTTCAAATATTTGAAAGGTATTAATCCGCAAACGAATCTTTTCCGGAGAGGGGAAGGCGGTAGAACGAGAGGACATGAAATGAGATTGAAGGGGGGCAGACTCAGGAAAGATGTCAGGAAGTATTTCTTCACGGAGAGGGTGGTGAACGCTTGGAATGCCCTCCCGCGGGAGGTGGTGGAGATGAAAACGGTAACGGAATTCAAGCATGCGTGGGATAGGCATAAAGGAATCCTGTGCAGAAGGAATGGATCCACAGAGGCTTAGCTGAAATTGGGTGGCGGGGGGAAGAGGGGTTGGTGGTTGAGAGGCTAGGATAGGGGAGGGCAGACTTATACAGGGTCTGTGCCAGAGCCGGTGATGGGAGGCGGGACTGGTGGTTGGGAGGCGGGAAATACTGCTGGGCAGACTTGTACGGTCTGTGCCCTGAAAAAGACAGGTACAAATCAAGGTAAGGTATACACATATGAGTTTATCGTGGGCAGACTAGATGGACCGTGCAGGTCTTTTTCTGCCGTCATCTACTATGTTACTATGAAAGAAAAGAGATGGACTAACAATGTACAGTATATGATTTAACATCTTTCACCTTCTGCTTGAGAACTAAATGGACAGTACAAGCTTCAACCTAGCAATCGTCCCTAGCAAATTGCTAGTCACAAAGGTTTATAGAAAGATGGAGAAACGGGGTTTCAATAATAATTTCCAAAAAAAAAAAAAACCCAACTCTTGCTGCTGTCTGCAACATTGGTTTAGCCTAATTCCACACTCTGTCTCCATTAAATTAAAAGCTAGATACAAATCACCATTGGGAAGGATTAATTGAATTCCTGAGTGATATGAAAAGGAATTGTGACCTTTTGCGAATAATCTCTTCAAAGCTTTTTAAGAAATGTAGGGAGGTATAGAGAGGGGATGAGTATCTGCCGCTTTACAATAAGACCCTTTTATGTAGGTGAGGTTGCAGTTTTTCAGTGTTTGCATAACAGCCTGGACTTTGAACTCTGGTAATAAGAAGGAAGTTGGCAGGGCTCTTGTTTTCTTCTCCCCCCCCCCCCCCCCCCCCCTTGAAAACTGTAAGATTCTTCTTCAGTGTTTTTACATGCTGGATATTTTTCCCTAAACTTTCATTTCGTCTAGTAAAATGGAAAGGTATACAGAAAAAGTGCTTTTCACATGCAACAAGAGACGATTGTGCTGATTAAGAAACATTATATAATATGCCCGAGCTACGGGCTGATATTTAGCTTGTGGCGGTCAGCGATTGTCACAGTGCTGACTGCTGCAGCCAGAACTAGGCAGTGCCAGACCTAATCTGGGCAACAGTATTGAGTATTAGGGGTTTGTTGTCCTTTTTTTCCACTTTGAGGTTTGAATATGACCAGTGCGTGTTTTCTAGCAAAAAAGGTGCCGGTACTCAAATGCTAGACCACCCTTCTGGGGTGGGGTGATCACTGAGGGACCCACCCCACAATAGCCAGGCCCCCTGCAACCAGTCACAGAATCTATGACAAGGCAGAATTGGTGTGTAGAGCCTGAGCTCTTTCATTAAAACTTGGGGACCATGGGTCGATTTTAGCAGACGATGGAAAAGGTGCCGGTACTCAGTACCCCCTAAAAAAAAGTCCTGAATATGACCACTAACCGAAGACAACTCAAGATCAAGTTGCATAATGTATCTTGTTGGGCAGACTGGATGGACTGTACAGGCCTTTATCTGCTGTCATCTTCTGTGTTAATGCGACTTTGTAGCCAGATAAACTCTGGCTTTGCCCTAACTCCCCTCATGGACCACCCTGCCACAAAGGGAGTAATCTATGAAAATCACCTAAAGTTAGACACTGGGCTGATGTTGTGCTACATGCCATTTCTTTATTAGTAATTAGGCCACATTTGTCATTATAAAATGCTAGCGTAAGTCTGTGTTTATACACTGAACTTTAGGTGCATCACTTACGCTGAATGGCAGGTGCAAATGCTGATGCTTAACTGTAGACAGGCTTGTAAATGCTGTTCTTCGAGGACAAGCAGGCTGCTTGTTGTGGGCCGACGCGGACGTCGACCCACATGTGAGAACAATCAGCCTGCTGTCCTCGGAGAATACCTGCTACAGGTAAGTATCTTCGCTTTATTCTATAACAGTGTACATAAGTACATAAGTATTACCATATTGGAACAGACCAAAGGTCCATCAAGCCCAGTATCCTGTTTCCAACAGCGGGCCAATCCAGGTCACAAATACCTGGCAAGATCCCCAAAAAGTACAAACCATTTTATGTTGCTTATCCCAGAAATAGTGGATTTTCCCCAGGTCCAATTTAATAATGATCTATGAACTTTTCCTTTAGGAAGCCATCCAAACCTTTTTAAAACTCCGCTAAGCTAACCGCCTCTACCACATTCTCTGGCAACGAATTCCAGAGTTTAATTACACATTGAGTGAAGAAAACTTTTCTCTGATTAGTTTTAAATTTACTTTAACCCTACTTTATTTTCTATTTTTTAACCAGTTTTTAATCCTATCTTTGCAACTGTCTGACACGCCCCCAACGTGCCCACGCCCCTCCCAGGTCCACGCCCCTTGCTTAACTTACAGAATAGCAACTAATGGCAGTTACACTTACCTATTTGATAAATATTTGATTAGTGATCAATCAGTCTGAATTTATGTATTATAGACTATCCCCCAGATTCTGTAAATGGCACTCAAAATTGCATTTGCAAATTTGGGCATGCAGTTTAATTGAGTAAAGAGCCAATTATTGTCAATAATTGGACACTAATTAGTGGTGCTACTCGGCACTTTAGAAATGATAAGTAGTAGTAGTAGTAAACCTATCTCATGCATAGTTATTGTGGATATCCTAAAGTCCTCTTCTCCGGCACGGCCGCGTTGCTGATCTGCAAGGGCAGGCTTCTGTTTCTGTGAGTCTGACGTCCTGCACGTACGTCAGACTCACAGAAACAGAAGCCTGCCCTTGCAAGCCCACCTTTTTTATGTTGCTTTTAACTCCTAACCCTTATTCACTTGTTCAGACCCTTTTTATCACCCTCACTTTAATATTCCCTTATCTCTTAGTTGTCCTGTCTGTCCTAATTAGATTGTAAGCTGTGTCGAGCAAGGACTGTCTCTTCATGTTCAGGTGTACAGCGCTGTGTTCATCTAGTAGTGCTTTAGAAATGATAAGTAGTAGTAGTAGTCTTTGGGATTCTGGAATCTTGCTACTCTTTGGGATTACGGAATCTTGCTACTCTTTGTCTTTATCCCTTATTTGTCCTGTTTGTCTGTCCTGATTACATTGTAAGCTCTGTCAAGCAGGGACTGGACTGTGTCTTCATGTTCAAGTGTACAGCACTGTGTACGTCTATTAGTGCTTTAGAAATGATAAGTAGTAGTAGTAGTAGTAGTCTTTGGGATTCTGGAATCTTGCTACTCTTAGGAATTCCGGAATCTTGCTACTCTTAGGGATTCTGCATGGAATTTTGCTACTCTTTGTCCTTATCCCTTGTTCTGTTTGTCTGTCCTAATTAGATTGTAAGCTCTTTTGAGCAGGGACTGTCTCTTCATGTTCAAGTGTTCAGCGCTGCGTACGTCTAGTAGCACTTTAGAAATGATAAGTAGTAGTAGTACTCTTTGGGATTACGGAATCTTGCTGCTCTTTAGGATTCCGCACAGAATGTTGCTATAGTGGGATTCCGGAATCTTGCTACTCTTTGTCCTTATCTCTTATTTGTCCTGTTCGTCCTAATTAGATTGTAAGCTCTTTCGAGCAGGGACTGTCTCTTCATGTTCAAGTGTACAGCGCTGCGTACGTCTAGTAGCACTTTAGAAATGATAAGAAGTAGTAGTAAGATGCGCACGGTATTACAGAATACGGACGTTTTGCGCCTAATTTAGGCATGTGGACCTTACACCAGGTTGCAGTTGGTGTAAATCCTCAATGCCCAAAGTTGGGTTCAGATCCTGGCGCTATTTATTTATTTATTTATTGGGATTTATTAACCACCTTTATGAAGAGATTCACCCAAGGCGGTACAGTAGGTACAGTTTAACATAAAACTTTTGTTAACAATGTAATAATAGTAAAAATGGCCACATATAAACATAAATACAATAAATGA
This sequence comes from Microcaecilia unicolor, assembly GCF_901765095.1. Lineage (NCBI taxonomy): Eukaryota > Metazoa > Chordata > Amphibia > Gymnophiona > Siphonopidae > Microcaecilia > Microcaecilia unicolor. The sequence goes on along the minus strand of NC_044043.1, from coordinate 83,654,736 downwards.
AGTAAAGCTGAGAACAGAAATTAAAACCTAGTAATAGGACTACCATGAAACAGGATCAAAAAATATATACATTTAACAGCACTAAAATTGAAATAACGGAGATATAACATGATGTCAACGTAATACTAATGAAACACCGAATAAGCACGTATTAGAATATTCAAATAACATAGATATGATGCTAATGATTTTCTACAGTACAGATTACCGTGTAGCCGAGGGGCCAAGTGCAGATATATACTGGTCTCCGTATCTCAAAAAAGATATAGTAGAATTGGAAAAGGTACAGCGAAGGGTGACGAAAATGATAGTGGGGATGGGACGACTTTCCTATGAAGAGAGGCTGAGAAGGCTAGGGCTTTTCAGCTTGGAGAAGAGACGGCTGAGGGGAGATATGATAGAAGTGTATAAAATAATGAGTGGAATGGATCGGGTGGATGTGAAGCGACTGTTCACGCTATCCAAAAATACTAGGACTAGAGGGCATGAGTTGAAGCTACAGTGTGGTAAATTTAAAACGAATCGGAGAAACTTTTTCTTCACCCAACGTGTAATTAGACTCTGGAATTCGTTGCCGGAGAACGTGGTACGGGCGGTTAGCTTGACGGAGTTTAAAAAGGGGTTAGATAGATTCCTAAAGGACAAGTCCATAGACCGCTATTAAATGGACTTGGAAAAATTCCGCATTTTTAGGTATAACTTGTCTGGAATGTTTTTACGTTTGGGGAGCGTGCCAGGTGCCCTTGACCTGGATTGGCCACTGTCGGTGACAGGATGGTGGGCTAGATGGACCTTTGGTCTTTCCCAGTATGGCACTACTTATGTACTTATGTACTTATATGGGGGTAAGATGGGTGGTACAGAGTTAATTGGGGTAAATAGATGGGTGGTTAAACTCAAAGCAAATTCTTGGTACAGTTAAACAAGATATAAGGAACTGATCTAAGTTACAGTATGTGTAGCAAGCTAGTCCAGGTGCAGAATGAGTGTATAGTTGGTCACTCTGTGTATTTAAAGGCTTGGGAGAAGAGCCAAGCTTTCACCTGTTTCCTGAAGTAGAGGTAGATGTTACCCCTCAGGGAGTAAATTCCAGACCGAGCGTGGGGGCTACTCCAGAGAAGGCTTGCTGGCAGGTATCAGATCATACAATTTCTTTTGATGAGGGTACAGATAGCGATGCTCCTTGAGAGGACCTTAGAGGTTTCAAAGGTATGTAAAGGCAAACTTATTCTTTAGGTATTCTGGCCCATTTTTTTAAATTTTATTTATTTATTGCATTTGTAACCCACATTTTCACACCTATTTGCAGGCTCAATGTGGCTTACATAGTACGGTCAAAGGCCTGGTCTTTGTTGGGTTTTTTTTTTTTTTTTGCCTCTAGCAAGAGGGCAGTGAATTTTAAGCTGATTGAGTTAAAAGCCCATTTTAACCACATAATACTTTTGAGTGGAGTTGAACGGGTAGATGTGAAGTGTCTTTTTACACTTTCCAAAAATACTAGGACTAGGGGGCATGCGATGAACATTTGTTGCCAGAGAATGTGGTAAAGGCGGATAGCTTAGCGGAGTTTTAAAAAGGTTTGGGCGGCTTCCTAAAGGAAAAGTCCATAGACTGTTATTAAATGGACTTGGGGAAAATCCACTATTTCTGGGATAAGCAGTATAAAATGTTGTGTACATTTTTGGGATCTTGCCTGGTATTTCTGACCTGGATTGGCCACTGTTGGAAACAGGATGCTGGGCTTGATGGACCTTTGGTCTTTCCCAGTATGGCAATACTTATGTACTTATGAATATTGACTCAAGTTACTTCTTGAAAGTGATTGATATACTCCCTTTTCACAAAGATGCGCTAGCGGCTGCTGGAGTGGTAATGCTGACACAGCCCATTCAAATTGAATGGACTGGGTCGGTATTACTGCGTGGCTTTGTAAAAGGGGGGAAGGGGATAGTGAGATGGTTGATACAATAATGAGTACTGGGTTCAGATATTAATAAAAATACATAGGGGCCCGTGCACTAAGGGGCAGATGATCATTTCCCCGCGCTGTTCCGAATAGCGTGGAGTACATTACCGCCAGAACACTGCAGGGAATTATTTTCTCCATGATCAGCATTAATAACATGTAAATTGATGCACCTCATTAGTGCTGATTATCGGGGAAATTCTGTGGGAGAACTGTGGCACAACCCTCCTGCAGAAGAGGTTTGACAGGTCCGGGCTGTCAAAAAAAAAAAAAAAAAAAGCTTGGACCTGTCAAACCTAAGGCCACGTCCTCCCAGACCCCCCCCCCCCCCCCCCACAGGCACAAGGAGCCGGAAGTCCTGTGGACCTCCAGACTCCCCCTACCCCCTTTTTCCCACAAGATCCATTGTTCAGCGTGCTCTACCATTGATCATGAGGCACCAGAACAAAAGAGCACACCAGCATACATTAGCATGTATTAGCATGCTACTGACGTTGATTTGCTGCGCACTTTTTCATTCCAGTGCTCCTGGCGGCTGATCATGAAGCGCAGGTAAATACGGATGCTAGTCCGGCGCTAATGGCCTCTGGCACCCACATTTACCTCGGATCATCGGCATATCTTGTGCTAAATACATTCCCGGTCAAGTAAAATAGAAATAGGTCTCTCTTGTATGTACCGGAGAGGCCTATTGATTATAGTAACAAAGTAGATGACAGCAGAGAAAGACCCGCATAGTCCATCCAGTCTGCCCAACAAGAAAAACTCATATGTGCTACTTTATGTGTATACCTGACCTTGATTTGTATCTGCCATTTTCAAGGCACAGACCGTAGACGTCTGCCCAGCACTAGCCCCGCCTCCCAACCACCAGCCCTGCCTCCCACCACCGGTGCTGCCACCCAATCTCTGCTAAGCTTCTGAGGATCCCTTCCTTCTGAACAGGATTCCTTTATGTTTATCCCACGCATGTTTGAATTCCGTTACCGTTTTCATCTCCACCACCTCCCGCGGGAGGGCATTCCAAGCATCCACCACTCTCTCCGTGAAAAAATACTTCCTGACATTTTTCCTGAGTCTGCCCCCCTTCAGTCTCATTTTATGTCCTCTGGTTCTACCGCCTTCCCATCTATGGAAAAGGTTCGTTTGCGGATTAATACCTTTCAAATATTATGATTGTATGTCTGTATGTGTGTGTGTGTGTGTGGGGGGGGGTTCTGGTTGTGAGGAGGCCCCCAAAAGCTTAACATCTGATCCCAAGCAAGTGTTAATCTTTAGGATTTACTTCTTTATGACATTTATACCCCACATTAGCCCGAAACAGAGTCAAGTTCAATATGACTTACAAACAAACAATAAAGTGAATAAAACATAATAATGTCCGCACCTTGAGTACTGCGTTCAGTTCTGGTCACCATATCTCAAAAAAGATATAGCGGAATTATAAAAGGTTCAAAGAAGAGCGACCAAAATGATAAAGGGGATGGAACTCCTCTCGTAGGAGGAAAGGCTAAAGAGGTTAGGGCTCTTCAGCTTGGCAAAGAGACAGATGAGGGGAGGTATGATCGAGGTCTACACCTGAGTGGTGTAGAACGAGTAGAAGTAAATCGATTTTTTTTACTCGTTCCAAAAGTACAAAGACTAGGGGACACTCGAGGAAGTTACATGGAAATACTTTTAAAACAAATAGGAGGAAATATCTTTTCACTCAACGAATATAGTTAAGCTCTGGAACTTTTTGCCAGAGGAGGTGGTAACAGCGGTTAGCATATTTGGGTTAAAAAAAAGGTTTGGATAAATTCCTGGAGGAAAAGTCCATAGTCTGCTATTGAGACAGACATGGGAAGCAACTGCTTACCCTGGGATTTGTAGTATGGAGTGTTGCCATGATTTGGGTTTCTGCCAGGTACTTGTGACCTGGCTTGGCCACTGTTTGGAAAACAGGATACTGGACTAGATGGACCATTGGTCTGACCCAGTATGGCTACTCTTATGTTCTAAACTACAATAAGTTCAAGAAGCAGATTAATACATGTGCAGTAAGTAACCATGGATTTAGACTATCTCAAGCACAAACAAATAATTAAGGGTGGATAGGTGAGAGCATAATTAGGCAGGTGTGTCTGCTAAAGTGTAATTAGCATGTGATCCTTCCTTTAAATATGAGTATTCGCTCATTTTAGCGTTTGCTGGCTGACATCACTGGGAACTCGTTTAACATGTAAACAAGGGCCTCAGTGCAGAACAGGCTATATGTGGTGCATATTAAATGGACCCTAATGGTTTTGCTAAACTTTAGTGCATAAAGGGCCAGATCCTATAAATCATGCTGAAAATTTGGCACCAATAAAATTCGCTTTGGGATGAGCACTCTTCATAGAATAGCATTGAGTGCTAAACTCGGCACTCAACTTTGGGTGTGAGGACTTACGCCGACTGAAACCTGGTGTAACTCTTTTGAGTGCAAATTGGGTGCACCCCCCCCCCCCCCGTTATTCTGTAACAGTGCATGCATCTTTTGTGGACACCCCTGACCCACCCATACCCCCTCCCTTTTGAGCTGTGTGCGATCCAGTTTAAGTGCCCATTGTTACAGAATATCACATAGCCAGATCAGCGCCCAAATTATAACGACTTCCAATTAAGTGCTTGTTAGCTCCAATAATTAACTCGGAGCCCATTGACTAATTATTTTGGGTGCCGTTCTGGACCCCACGCCCAATATTGGGTACCCAAATTTAGGTGACCTTTACAGAATCTGGGGGAAGCTCATAGAACGTGTCAGCAGATAAAGGCAAAATGTTCAAGTTCAGGTTTGATATACCACCACAGGTATGTTCCATCTAGGTGGTTAACAATAATGACAGCATAACTGATAGCAGAAGCATCATAACCAGGGCCGGTCAAACCCGGTAAGTGGGATAAGCACCGCAGGGGGGGGCGCCTGCCTTCAAGGGCGCCGCCATACCGCGCCACCCTTGGTGCTTTAAATCTTTAATTTACCTCGGTTCCAGCAGCCGCGTCATTTGAAAGCCCTGCCCTGTCTCTAGCCTTCCCTCCCTTCGTGAGTTCGTTCCGTAGTCCCTCCTTCTGATGTAATTTCCTTGAGGGCGGGACTCTGAGGGAACGAACTCACGAGGGAAGGAAGGCTAGAGACAGGGCAGGGCTTTCAAATGACGTGGCTGCTGGAACGGAGGTAAATTAAAGATTTAAAGTACCAAGGGCGGCGGGGGATGGGGCAAAACAGAATCGCTGGACAGGGGCAGGGTGGGAGAAGAGAGAAAGGAGATTGGGGGGGGGGGGCGCCAACTCATAGTCTGCTGGGGGGGCGCCAGAGACCCTAGGACCGGCCCTGATCATAACACAATTTTATGTACTTATTATTTATATAATTTTATCTTACATAATCCTATGTACTTATCATTATGTGCCGTTTCAAGTCTTATCTACTGAATCTTATCCGGTATTAAAGAATATTTTTTCCATCTCTCATCTCCTTGGTCTTGCTTGGAAGTGTCCTGTTGATCATGCTACTTCCTTGTCTCTGCATTTCCCCTCGTAGCGGGTCCAGTTTCTCCACTTCTGTAGTTGCTTGCTGTTTTGTTTCAGAAACCGTGGGAAACTTAAAAGCCCACGAAAAGGAAAGATTAAGCCACAGGAGTCATATGTATTTATTGGGAAATTCAAATAACAGAGAGATAATATGATATCAGCATAATACTAATGAAACGTGTAATAAGCACGCATTAGAACACACTATTGAAAGTCTTAAAATACCCAGTGTACTTGAATGTAACTCACCTTGAGCTGCAACTGAAAAGGTGTGAGCAAAATATATATGAATAAATAAATACATTTCATGGATAACTACCTAATCTTCTGGATACACCTGCAAGCCCATTTATTCAGATAATTCCTTCCCGCAGATCACCGGGAAACACTTCACGACTACGACAACGGACAGAACTGATCTAGGCTTACGTCAACCCAAACAGCTCAAACGTTTATCTGAGACAACTATAAAACACATACAACTTGTCAAATTCAAGACCAATGTAACCCTCATTGCTCTATATAAATTGCAACATTGTTTATACAAATTGTAACTAATTGACTCAGAACACCTGTAAGCCACATTGAACCAAATAATAGGTGGGAAAATGCGGGGTATAAATGTAGAAATAAATAACTACCGTATTTTTCGGACTATAAGACGCACTTTTTTCCCCCCAAATTTGGGAGGAAAATGGGGGGTGAGTCTTATAGTCCGAAGGTAGACTTCTCCCTACTCACGCGATCTTCCCTGGTGGTCTAGTGACGTCGGGGCAGGAAAGAGCCTCCTCTTTCCTGCCCAGTGCGCTGCTCTCCATCCTCCTGTATGCAGCCTGACGGTCTTGGCGAGATTCAAAATGGCCGCCGAGACGTCAATTCTCGGCGGCCATTTTGAATCTCGCCGAGACCGTCAGGCAGCAATGCATACAGGAGGATGGAGAGCAGCGCGCTGGGCAGGAAAGAGGGGGCTCTTTCCTGCCCCGATGTCACTAGACCACCAGGGAAGATCGCGTGAGTAGGGAGAAGTGACAGGGCCGGGGGGAGGGCGATCCCGAACTCGGAGGGAGGGAGGGATTCGGACAAGACGCACCGGAGCACCTAGGTTTTAAGAATTGGGAAAAAGGAAACATTTTTTTTTCCTATTTCCCTCCTCTAAAACCTAGGTGCGTCTTATGGTCCGGTGCGTCTTATAGTCTGAAAAATACGGTAAATAAAATAACATAAATGCTTTTCTATAATACAGCTTACCGCAGTGGTTCCCAAACCTGTTCCTGGAGGCACCCCAGCCAGTCAGGTTTTCAGGACATGCACAATGAATATTCATGAGAGAGATTTGCATGCACTGACTCCTTGGTTTGCAAATCTTTCTCATATTCATACAGATATGTAGATGGGGACAGGATGGGTGGTACAAAGTCATTTGGGATAAATAGATGGGTGGCTAAACTCCAGGCAAGTTCTTTGTATAGTTAAACAAGATACAAGGAACCAGGGGCGCAGCCAGACCTCGGCAGGAGGGGGGGGCCAGAGCCCGAGGTGGGGGGGCACTGTCCCCCCGTCGCCGACCCCTCCCCCTGCCACCGCAACCCCGCCGCCCGCCCCCTGCCCCGCCGCCGCATCAGGTACCTTGTTTGCTGGTGGGGGTCCCCAATCCCTGCCAGCCGAAGAGTTTTCTTCAGCGCTGGTCGACTCCGGCACCTTTGTTTTGTGATCATCTGTTTCTGACGCCTTACGTCCTGCACCGTGCATGTAGCCCCGTGCAGGACGTAAGGCGTCAGAAACAGATGATCACAAAACAAAGGCGCCAGAGTCGACCGGCGCTTACGAAAACTGTTTGGCTGGCGGGGATTGGGGACCCCTGCCAGCAAACAAGGTACCTGATGATGCGGTGTAGAGGGGGCCAGGGCATAATTTGTGGGGGCCCCCGCCAGCAAACAAGGTACCTGATGATGCGGTGTGGCGAGGGGGGGTCAAATGTAGGGGGGGGGCCAGGGCATAATCTGTGGGGGCCCATGCCCCCATAGCCCCACGTAGCTACGCCCCTGCAAGGAACTGGTCTAAGTTACAGTGTGTGTAGCAAACTAGTACCGGTCTGAATATTGGCAGGTGCCCAGTTAACTTTTCCAGTTGCCACGCTAACCCAGATCTTCCAGTGCTGGAGCATTTCGATGTCCAGGGCAGGGCTGGTGTTAGGGGGTGGCAAACAGGGCAGTTGCCCCAGTCCGCCATACCACAGGGGTCCCTAAACCTGCCTCAAGCTAAAGGAGGCATAGGCCGATGGCCAGGTTTTGGGCCCCCTCCCCGGTTTCTGCCCTGGGCCCCTGAATGTCTTAATACCTGTCCTAGTCCAGGGTTAATTCAGTTCACGGCTGTGAGTAGCTTCTACCTACTTATATCGGGCCGTACTAACTTCTTTGGTAGTTATTAGTCTTAAGGTGCTACTGGCCATTTGGCATTCTTTGCTAGTCCAGTGGGTAGTTTAGAAATAGAACAAAATAAAACAGAGAAAATAAAATAAGATGATACCTTTTTTATTGGACATAACTTAATACATTTCTTGATTAGCTTTCGAAGGTTGCCCTTCTTCCTCAGATCGGAAATAAGCAAATGTGGTAGATGACAGTGTATATAAGTGAAAACATTCAAGCATTACTATGACAGTAAAATAGATACTATTGGAGATTCTACATGGAATGTTGCTACTACTGGAGATTCTACATGGAATGTTGCTACTATTGGAGATTCTACATAGCAATTGCTATTCCATGTAGCACAGGCCTGCGCAGGCTTCTGTTTCTGTGAGTCTGACGTCCTGCACGTACGTGCAGGACGTCAGACTCACAGAAGCAGAAGCCTGCGCGGCCACATTGGTGATCTGCAAGGGCCAACTTCTACTTGGAATGTTGCTACTATTGGAGATTCTACATGGAATGTTGCTATTCCACTAGCAACATTCCATGTACAAGGCTGTGCAGGCTTCTGTTTCTGTGAGTGACGTCCTGCACGTACGTGCAGGACGTCAGACTCACAGAAGCAGAAGCAGAAGCCTGCGCGGCCACATTGGTGATCCGCAAGGGCCGACTTCTACATGGAATGTTGCTAGTGGAATAGCAACATTCCATGTAGAATCTATAGAAATCAAACAAAATAAAACATGGAAAAGAAAATAAGATGATACCTTTTTTATTGGATCGGAAATAAGCAAATGTTGACAGATGACAGTATATATAAGTGAAACATCAAAGCATTTCAGTGACAGTCCTGTCCCTCATCCACCCGGCCCTCTCTGTCCCTCACTTAACCCACCTGTTAGACTGTCACTGAAATGCTTTGATGTTTCACTTATATATACTGTCATCTGTCAACATTTGCTTATTTCTGATCTGACGAAGGAAGGCTACCTTCAAAAGCTAATCAAAAAAGGTATTAAGTCAGTTCAATAAAAAAGATTTCTTTTATTCTATTTCTATTGATTACCTTTAAAAGCGGACTAACACGGATACCACATCTCTCTACTCAAGTGTGTAGTTTGAATGCAGAATGATCCATGGAGTTGGAAAGACCAGTATTCTTGGACTTACCTTTCATTTAACGGAACCGGTGGCTTTTTACTTTTGGGAATAGAAGGAGAGGGAATTTGGAGTTCATTCTGTATTCCTACAACTCTTTTACTCTTTGCATGCAAGGGAGCAATTAAACTGCCCAAGGCCCTTCACGTTATCTGTGGTCTAATATGAGTGCAGGCATCTGTGACACACTGATATCGCCTCTTTATAGAGGTAATGATTAAGTTAGAAAGAGCCTAGTTTGTCTCGCTGGCCTTGTAATAAAAAACTCCCATTATTCGAGAAATTTTTTGTGACGCCTGCAAAAAGAAGAAAGGGAAAGATGTGTCTCAAGAAGTACATTCCAGAGGTCTTAAAAATCTAATATATCTGAAGAGGGGTTTTGTTTATTTATTTATTTAAACATTTCTAGTCTGCTCTACCGGCAAATGTTCTAGGCGGATTACGTAAATTTAAAACAGAATCGGCCATTGTACAATACAATCATAATGCACGAAGGCAGGTGACAGCTTGTGGTTCTTTCAGTCTTAAGTCTCAGAACCAAATAGCCTAGACCAGTCGGCCCAGCAGGGGCAGACTGTGCTCTGGGCCCCCGGGCAGTAAGGGTCATTGGGCCCCCCTGGGCACTGCCTTCGCCCCGCCCCCAACTGCACACCACTGTCCCCCTGCACACCAGTGCACCCTCCTCGGTCTTACCTTGAAGGACCCTGGTGGTCCAGTGGCTTCTTTGAAGGCAGAAAAGATCTCCACTCTTTCCTGCCCACTGCCGCTGCTGTGCCCGACACCGCTGTGTTTTCAAAATGGCTGCCTAGACTTCCTGCAGTAGCCTCGCAGGTCTCAACAGTCTCAGCAGCCATTTTGAAAATGCAGCAGCTGCGGGCAGAGTAGTGGCAGTGGGCAGCAAAGAGTGGGGATCTTTCCTGCCCCCGAAGAGGCCACTAGACCACCAAGACCCAAAGGGGACCATGGGGGGGGGGGGGCTGTAGTTTGCAGGGGGAGAGAACCTCTGGGTCCTCGGACACTGCCCGGTTGCCTGTATGGTCAGTCCGCCTTTGTGTCCCAGACTTTTATCCAATATGGCCCCATGTTAACACTTAGATGGGCAGACTTCTATGGTTTGTGTCCTGGTTATGGAAAAAGGGATCTGGAGGGGTTGGAGTGGATTTCAATGTCAATTCCAGAAGTTGAGTAGTAAGGCTAGTGCTAGGCATTCTTCAAAGGTCTGGGTCTCAAAAAGGGCAAGGATCTTTTTACTGTTCTGGGATCTTGCCAGGTACTTGTGACCTGGATTGGCCACTGTTGGAATCAGGATACTGGGCTTGATGGACCTTTGGTCTGTCCCAGTATGGCAACACTTACGTTCTTAAGTATGCATATTTTATATCATATTGATATCATATGCTATGAGTGTTAATAAAGGGTTGTCAGTTTGCAACTTTGTTGGATTGTTGGTTTAATTAAGTATTGACAATGGGGCCGATGTTCAGACAGCGGGAGTTAGCCCTGAATCCAGATATTCAGTGCCAGGCCATTTCTGTTGATCGGCATTGAATATGTGGTTTATTTTGGGCCGGTTCAAACTTAACCGGCCAAGCCAATATTCGGTACTGGCCAAAGATATTCTAGGCATTCACGTGGCTGAATTTGGCCACCAAACTCATGCAGAAAATCGTCGGATAGCCGGTTATATCGCGTGATATAACAGACTAGCCACTAGCCGCAAATTTTCATTGGGTCATGACTGGCCGTGTCCTGCTGAAAATTCGCGGATAGCCAGTTGTATGGCATTTAATCGTCCAGGAGCCGATCCTGGCTGGTTAAATGTCGAGGGTCTGATTTTGACTTTGCTGAAACCCAAATTATAACACCACTTTTCCAAGAATGTATCAAATGTAACTGCCTGTATGTGGTTGGTACTGTGGCAGAGTGCCAGCTGCCCTCTTTATGGTGCCAGTTTTTGGTCATGAAGGAGTGTGACCTGAATGGCATGACGGGTGTAGCTCTGTCCGTCTTGTTGGGCAGACTGGGTGGGTCTTTACCCGCCTTCATTTATTTATTTAGATTTTGCTCACACCTTTTTCAGTAGTAGCTCAAGGTGAGTTACATTCAGGTACTCTGGATATTTCTCTGTCCCAGGAGGACTCACAACCTAAGTTTGTACCTGAGGCAATGGAGGGTTAATTTCCCTGATTTATTACCATCCACTCACCTCCACCTACCCTCCTCTCCTCTTTCCTCTACACATTAATTGATTTGTTTGCTTTATTTTTTGTTTACTAGATTGTAAGCTCTTTGAGCAGGGACTGTCTTTCTTCTATGTTTGTGCAGCGCTGCATACGCTTTGTAGCGCTATAAAATGCTAAATAGTAGTAGTAGTAAGTGACTTGCCCAAGATCACAAGGAGCAGAAGTGGGATTTGAACGAGCCACCTCTGGACTGCAAGACCAGTGCTCTAACCACTAGGCCACTCCTCCACTAGCAACATTCTGTGTAGAATCTCAAATAGTAGCAACATTCCATGTAGAATCTCAAATAATATCAACATTCCATATAGAATCTCAAATAGTATCAACAGAATCTCAAATAATTTATTTGGATTTTGCTCACACCTTTTTCAGTAGTAGCTCAAGGTGAGTTACATTCAGGTACTCTGGATATTTCTCTTTCCCAGGAGGACTCACAACCTAAGTTTGTACCTGAGGCAATGGAGGGTTAAGTGACTTGCCCAAGATCACAAGGAGCAGCAGTGGGATTTGAACCAGCCACCTCTGGATTGCAAGACCGGTGCTCTAACCACTAGGCCACTCCTCCACTACTATGTTACTGTGATGATGAAAACAAAATAGCAGACCCCCCACTCCCCTCTCTCATCCATTTACTCTTCCCCCCACTTATCCAAGCATGACAGCAGCAGCGGCAATGATGTAACAGTAGCTTCAGGTCAATACAGGGCCCTGTTTGTCAGTGAGCACTCACAAACCCCAGTACAACTAGAATCCCACAACTGAGGGGGTGGGGGGCAGGAATTGTGAACATTCACTGAATCGCACCACATGGTTAACTGCCATGACTGGGCACAGGTCACATTGAAGGTCCAGAGTGAGGGGGAGCAATACTGTTTGTGTGACCTCGTCCACGGATGATGTGACCCCTGCAGTTTGTGAACTACTGTGGATGACGGCTCACCTATAGATCCGGGATTGATGTTCCACTGTGTTACCCAGCACTAACTAGGGTTACCAGCTGGGTCTATATCACCTGCTCAGCTGGACCTAATCCTGCTTTAACTACCATTCTGCACCCCCCTCCCCCAAATTAGGGTTACCATATTTTGTCCCCCCAAAAGCAGGACACATGCCCCGCCCCCACCACACACTGCCCCGCCCCCTGGCACATTTTCCCCTACCCCGTCACCCCCCCCCCCCTTCCCTTACTTTACTACTGCCCTGGTGGTCTAGTGACCTCTTCTAGGCAGGAAAGAGCCCCCTCTTTCCTGCCCGGAGCGCTGCCCTGCACGTATCCTTCCTGTTGGTGATGCTCGGCGCCGATTCAAAATGGCCGCCGAGAGTTGAAGTCTCGCGAGTAGTAAGTAATAGTAAGTAAGGGGAGGCTAGCAATCTGCCCGTTTGTCCGGATTTCTGGACAAACGGGCAGATTGGCAAAACCCGCCCGGTTGCCCGGACATGTCCTCAAAAAGTGGACATGTCCGGGTAAATCTGGACATATGATAACCCTACCCCAAATGCCTGCATGGATTTATAGTTTAGATTTTTCTAAGAAAAACAAGAAACTATGTCATAAGCGCTAACATTTCTTAATGATTTGGGGTGCCAGACACGATACAAATTACTTCTCCCCAGGGGTGGACTGTCCATACGGTCAACTGGGCAGTGCCCGAGGGCCCAAAATCTCTGGGTAACCCAGTGCCTCTCTTTTCTGCCCTGCACACTGCATCTCCCCTCCCCCCCCAAGCCTCACTGGGCCCTCCCCGGGCCTACCTTGAAGGGCCTTGGTGGTCTACTGGCCTCTTCGGGGGCAGGACAGAACCTCACTCTTTCCTGCCCGCTGTCATTGCTCTGCCCGGTGCTGACCCATCATCTAAATGGCTGCCAAGACTACAGTCTACCTGTGGAACTCTGCATGGTTTGGTTGTCCTACGTCCCTTCCCTACTTCTTTGAACTTTTTGATTCTTCATAGGGAATCCCTTCCTTGATTCGTCAGGTGTGAGAAAAGTTGGTGGCAACCGAACCATAGCAGCCAGTACTTCTTCTGCTTATCTACCACCTAGGGGTGATCAGTTGGTTCTTTGGAACACAAAGAGCCATCTGCAGGTAGTAGGACAAACAGCAGACACACACAAGCACGTTCCGTCACCTCTGTGGCTATTGCACTTGTACTTGAGATGAGAGCAAGGGAAGGGATTTGAAGGGTGAGCCAGGGGGCAGAGAGAGGGGTAAGTAAAGAGATGGCAAGCTAGAGGTGTTGAGGAGAGGGAGGGTTGGCAGGGAGAGGGAAAGGGTACAGTAATGAAATAAGGGATCCTGAATGCAGCCTAAAGATAACACTTGGGGCCGCCAAGAGACTGAGCTGGATCTGGGGCAAGGCCGCCGCCAGCCCCCCCCCCCCCCCCAGGATTGTCGGTGTTCCCGGGCCTCCTCCCCCCAGGATCGTTGCCGTTGTCGCCCCCCCCCCCCCCAGGATCATTGCCGCTGCCAGGCCTCCCCCCCATGGATCATTGCTGCCACCACCAGGCCCCCCCTGGAGCTGCCACCCCACCTGCTCCGAGCACTGTTACCACCTGCCCTGGGTACCTTGGCTGGTGGAGATCCCAAGGCCCCGCCAACAGAAGAGTTCTCCAACACTGCTCTTCTTCCTTCTGCCACGTGGCCTTCCCCGTGGCATGAGGGGAAAGCAGCCGCAAGGGAAGGCAATGCAGCAGACTCTGTGTCTGTTCCTCCAGGTTCTCCCAAGCCTCCAAGGGGGGTCCGGCGCCGGAGTTTTTTCTCTTCTGCGCCTGTCGGGACACAATCTTCTGGGTCCCATCAGGAGCGGGAGAGAGAGACCCCGCGCCGTGCCCCCCCCCCCTAGAGGCCCAGGAAATTTTGCCCTCCTTGCCCCTCCCCCTCCCCCGGCAGCCCTGTAATGTGGTAATCAGTCCAAGGCACTTTGATCACACCATCACTTTCAGCGCACTTTATAATGTCCAAGAGGGGTGGAAGTCCACAGACAGGGCACATGAAACAATCCTGGCATCCTGGCTCTGCTTTGCACTTATTTATATTGATCATATTTATAGCCTGATTACAATGAAACATGCATCAAATAATAATGTGGATTGACACATATTATATACATAATAATGTGGAGGCGTGGCCTAATGGTTAGGGTGGTGGACTTTGGTCCTGGGGAACTGAGGAACTGAGTTCGATTCCAACTTCAGGCACAGGCAGCTCCTTGTGACTCTGGGCAAGTCACTTAACCCTCCATTGCCCCATGTAAGCCACATTGAGCCTGCCATGAGTGGGAAAGTGCAGGGTACAAATGTAACAAAAATAAAATAGATACTATTGGAGATTCTACATGGAATGTTGCTACTATTGGAGATTCTACATGGAATGTTGCTATTCCACTAGCAACATTCCATGTAGAAGGCTGCGCAGGCTTCTGTTTCTGTGAGTCTGACGTCCTGCACGTACGTGCAGGACGTCAGACTCACAGAAGCAGAAGCCTGCGCGGCCACATTGGTGATCTGCAAGGGCCGACTTCTACATGGAATGTTGCTAGTGGAATAGCAACAATCCATGTAGAATCTCAAATAGTAGCAACAGTGAAGGAGTGGCCTAGTGGTTAGGGTGGTGGACTTTGGTCCTGGGGAACTGAGGAACTGAGTTCGATTCCCACTTCAGGCACAGGCAGCTCCTTAACCCTCCATTGCCCCAGGTACAAATAAGTACCTGTATACAATATGTAAGCCGCATTGAGCCTGCCATGAGTGGGAAAGCGCGGGGTACAAATGTAACAACAACAACAAAAAACCTCATTTCTAAGCAGCCCTACAGAGATGACCTGCAGCTTCTCTTACCAGTTGAACCAGACTTACCCACAGCCCTGAATAAACTAACCACACATTTAACAGCGTTCAAAAACGCTCTAAAAACAACCTTTGCCCAAACCCAAGTAAAACTGAGCCTCCTGTGGGTCATATTCTTGCAACTTTCTGAATTCACGTGTCATTTTCTTGAAGTTAGTCCCCTTATTCTCTAACTCCCCTTGCTCTATCTGTTCCACCTCCACTTATTCCCACGTTGTCTATAAAAGATGCTTTATTGCACATTGAGTTGACGTTGTAAATAGCACACTGCGCTGCACTATGTACTGTTGTTGGAATCATTTTACTGCTGTTGTCTATTATCTGTCCTGCTTATTCTTGCTGTACACTGACTTGGGTGAATTTATTCAAAGAGGGGGTAAATAAATACATATTCTTTTGATGTAATCTCAAAAAGGTGAGGTGTTGATTTTGGTTTAAAAATGACTACAGAAGAACATTATGCAGTGACTTTCTACCAGTGAAAAAGGCCCCATAAGAACATAAGAAAAGCCATACTGGGTCAGACCAATGGTGTATCAAGCCCAGTTTCCAACAGTGGCCAATCCAGGTCATAGTGTTGCCAGGGCTGCGGGTTTCCCACACAATTGGGTGGCTGTCCGCGACCGATTGTGCCAATTTTTGACGGCTGTGGAACGGCTGCAGGAAATTGGGCGGCTTTTTTATGGCAGCTGTGCGGGTTTGGGCGCTTTTTCGGCGGGGCTTCTATTGGTCCAATTTGGTCCAATAGAAGCCCCGCGGAGGCAGGGTTAATGACGGCAGAGGCGGGGTTAATGACAACGGAGGTAGGGGTTGGGGGCGGAGATTAATGACATCAGAGAAGGGGGTCAGAGGCGGGGTTGATGACGGAGGCGGGTTTGATGACATTGGAGGCAGGGTTAGTGACGTCAGGGGCGGGGTTTGCCTTTGTGCGGTTTTGGGCTGGTTTGGGGCGGGGAAATTTTTTTCAATCTGGCAACCCTGGTCACAGGTACCTGGCAGAAACCCAAGTAGTAGCAACATTCCATGCTACCAGTCCCAGGGGAAGCAGTGGCTTCCCTATGTCTGTCGCAATAGCAGACTATGGACTTTTCCTCCAAAAACTTGTCTAAACCTTTTTTAAACCCAGATATGCTAACCATTGTTACCACATCCTCTGGCAAAGAGTTCCAGTGCTTAACTATTCGTTGAGTGAAAAACTATTTCCTTTTTTTTTTTATATTTCCATGTAACTTTATTGAGTGTCCCCTGGTCTTTGTACTTTCAAGAGTAAAAAAATTGATTCACTTCTACTCGCTCTACACCACTTAGGATTTTATAGACCCCCCAATCATATCTCCCCTCAGCTGTCTTTTTTTCCAAACTGAAGAGCCCTAACCTCTTTAGCCTTTCCTCATATCAGAGGAGTTCCATTTCCTTTATCGTTTTGGACACCAGCGTGCACCAGCAAAATTGCAACAATTTGGTTCATGCATGGGCATTGCATACAAACTCAATTTATTCCAGTGTAAGGGATAATCTGTCTAATCAGTTTCTTGCTGAGAGACCCTTTTTTTCCCTGTTCTCCAGAAGCAGGATAATGAGAACAGTTAAGTGCCAGTTTGGTCCCATCAGAAGGGGGAGGGGGGATCTTCTTTGCTAATGTTCCACAGTAGTTAGATAAAACTGAAGGGATTAGGGTCCTCTCTCCAGAGGTTTAACAACTATTCTTCTCCTAATTGGTTAGGGAGACAAGAGAGTGCTTATGGAAATAACCCAAGTGGACTGCAGTCTGCAAATGACATTAAAATAATTGTATCAAGGACTGCTGTGTCTGTCACTTCAGTGTGGTGCTTATGAACTCTGCTGAAAATATGTTTCAGGGTATTTTCTGGACCTGGTAGCCCTTCCTTTCTCTTACAGCTGGATCAGAACTAGTGCTCGGATTTAAATAGACCTTCCTACTGTTTCTACCCTGTTTCCCCGAAAGTAAGACATCCCCTGAAAATAAGACCTAGTAGAGGTTTTCCTGAATTGGTAGATATAAGGCCTCCCCCGAAAGTAAGACCTAGCAAATTTTAGTTTGAAAGCAGGGCCGCCGAGAGCCGGACAAGGCCGCCCCCGGGCCGCCCCCCCACCCGAGGTCGCCGGGCCCCCCCTCCACCCACCCTCCGTCGCTCCCGGAACTAACCTTAAACGCCTCCTTTCTCCTTCGCAGCAAGCAGCAGCAGGGCAGACCTATCCTTCCTTCCGTGCCCTGCCCTCGCGGACGTTACGTCAGGCAAGGGCGGGACACGGAAGGAAGGAGTGGCCTGCCCTGCTGCTGCTTGCTGCAAAGGTGAAAGGAGGCGTTTAAGGTTAGTTCCGGGAGGGTGGGCGGGCCAACCCCGATGTTTCCCTGAAAAATAAGACACCCCTGAAAATAAGACCTAGCGCATTTTTGGGGGCAAAAATTAATATAAGACAGTGTCTTATTTTCGGGGAAACACGGTAGTCTGGTTATTGCAGCATAACATTTTATACTGCTTACTTATGGGGTAAGCAGTAGAAAATGTTTTGTACTTTTTTGGGGATCGTGCCAGGCATTTGTGACCTGGATTGGCCACTTTTGGAGACAGGATGCTGGGCTTGATGGACCATTGGTCTTTCCCAGTATGGCAATACTTATGTAGTCCTGCACTCGTGGGCCGATGTTCAGAACTTGGCACTTTCTGGAACAACGCCCGATCAGTCCTGTGGGAGCAGCGCTGAAAAATAGGTCCCCGTTGCTGAACTGTAAAAAGATGCAAATGATATGTGCGTTGTTTGACTGGAAGCAAGGGGAGGAACACACCTGGCGCATGTTCACAAGAGTTTTGCGATAAGCACAGCTGTTGTACGCATGCACCAGGCAAAGTCAAAAGCAAAGCATGCAACAGCTTTGTCCTTTCAGTGCTTTTTGATTTTTTTTTTTCACCTGAAAAGCTTATATTTAAGCGCAGAAAACAGGGGGTGCCAATGCATGCTTTCACTTTCACTACCAGTGCTTGAAGGCTTGCACAGGCTTCCTTCTGCTTTCAAATGAAATAAAAATCAGCAGCTTTTAAAGAAAAAATTGTGCGAAATCCTCTGTTCAAACACCCCAACACTTGCTCAGAGTTGGCGTTAGGTTTTCAGCGGTAAAGGTGGCTTTGTTTGTGCGCTGTTCTCTTAGCATTGGGAGGGAACATGAATTGACCTTATTATCGGCCATTTGACTACATTTGCTTGCTGTTTGCGCTAGGGTTACCATTTTTTGTCCCCCAAAAAGGAGGATACATGCCCCGCCCCACCACAGAACAGCCCCGCCCCCTTTCACATGCCATCCTACCCCCTTTCACACCCTTGCTCCACCCCCTATCACACCCTCGCTTCGCCTATCATGTTTTACCATCCCCCCTGTCACATACCCCGTCACCCCCCTCCCCGTCACCCCCCTCCCCTTACCTTACTACTGCCCTGGTGGTCTAGTGACCTCCTCGGGGCAGGAAAGAGCCCCCTCTTTCCTGCCCGGAGCGCTGCCCTGCATGCATCCTTCCTGTTGGTGATCCTCGGCGCCGATTCAAAATGGCCGCCGAGAGTTGAAGTCTCGCGAGGTCACTTCAACTCTCGGCGGCCATTTTTAATCAGCTCCGAGGATCACCAACAGGAAGGATTGATGCAGGGCAGCGCTCCGGGCAGGAAAGAGGGGGCTCAGACATATGGTAACCCTAATTTGCGCTAATCTTTGGCACACACATTGTCTCCTGTGCTAGAGCCCTCTGAGCATTCTGTGCTCATTAATGCCGGTGCTAGTCCGGCGCTAATCACCTCTAGCACCACCATTAGGTTTTGAGCATTAGCCCATCAGAGCCAGGCACTAGTGTTCCTTTTTGGAACCCTGTATCATGTGCTACAAATCTGGCCAGCAGGTGTCGCCCTTGTTGATGACCTTTATATTTATCCCATGCATTTTTTAATTTCGTTACCGTTTTCATCTCCACCACCTCCGCGGGAGGGCATTCCAAGTATCTACCACTAACCATTAGGCTACTTTATATTTTGAAAAATTCTAATTCACTGTCTTTAAATAATAAATTTAAAAAAGCAGTACAGAAATAAGCTCTTAACTGAAGAGGCAGAAATATAAAAATGTTTTAGTACAAAATTTCCCCAGGAATACTGCAAAAAAAACATAATTGGAACACCCCTTCCACGTGGTCTTTTCTCCCAGGATCAATACTTCCACTTCTCACTTCCCTGCTATTGTGACTCCTTCAGCTTTTCCTCAGCCTATGGCTCCAGAAAAAAAGAGGATAGATTGAACCAGTCCAGATTTTACTTCCATTGAAAACAATGGAAGTAAAACCCGGACTGGCTTAATCTGTCCTCCTTTTTCTGGAGCCATAAGGTAACCCTCCTCCTTCCCACTAAAAATGCTAGCGCACCTTAATAAACAGGATCCTTGGAGAGGCATTAGGTTCTCTCACTGTCTGAGGCCAGAGCCGGTGGTGGGAGGCGGGGCTGGTGGTTGGGAGGCGGGGATAGTGCTGGGCAGACTTACACGGTTTGTGCCCTGAAAAGGACTGGTACAAATCATCAAGGTAAGGTATACACAAAAAGTAGCACATATGAGTTTATCTTGTTGGGCAGACTGGATGGACCGTGCAGGTCTTTTTCTGCCGTCATCTACTATGTTACTATGATTCCACTCTAGGAGTCGCCATCATAGCATGGCTGCATCAGCTCCTCAGCCTCACAAACCTGCCTCCTAGGCAAGCGTTTCCCAAGCCCGGTCCTGGAGTATCCACTTGCCAGTCAGGTTTTCAGGATATCCACAATGAATATGTATGAACTTGATTTGCATACACTGCCTCTATTATCTGCAAATCTCTTTCATGCATATTCATTGTGGATATCCTGAAAACCTGACTGGCAAGTGGATACTCCAGGACCGGGCTTGGGAAACACTGTACTAGGCCATAACTCCTTACAGCAAGTTTTTTTTTTGTTACATTAGTACCCCGCCCTTTCCCACTCATGGCAGGCTCAATGTGGCTTACATATTGTATACAGGTACTTATTTGTACCTGGGGCAAGTGGAAGGTTAGGTGACTTGCCCAGAGTCACAAGGAGCTGCCTGTGCCGGGAATCAAACTCAGTTCCCCAGGACCAAAGTCCACCACCCTAACCACTAGACCACTCCTCCACTGTTGCTACTATTTGAGATTCTACATGGAATGTTGCTATTCCACTAGCAACATTCCATGTAGAAGTCGGCCCTTGCAGATCACCAATGTGGCCGCGCAGGCTTCTGCTTCTGTGAGTCTGACGTCCTGCACGTATGTGCAGGACGTCAGACTTACAGAAACAGAAGCCTGCGCAGCCTTCTACATGGAATGTTGCTAGTGGAATAGCAACATTCCATGTAGAATCTCCAATAGTAGCAACATTCCATGTAGAATCTCCAATAGTATCTATTTTTATTTTTGTTACATTTGTACCCTGCACTTTCCCACTCATGGCAGGCTCAATGCAGCTTACATGGGGCAATGGAGGGTTAAGTGACTTGCCCAGAGTCACAAGGAGCTGCCTGTGCCTGAAGTGGGAATCAAACTCAGTTCCTCAGGAACGTCAGGACGTCAGACTCACAGAAACAGAAGCCTGTGCAGCCTTCTACATGTGTTGCTAGTGGAATAGCAACATTCCATGTAGAATCTCCAATAGTAGCAACATTCCATTTAGAATCTCCAATAGTATCTATTTTATTTTTGTTACATTTGTACCCTGCGCTTTCCCACTCATGGCAGGCTCAATGCGGCTTACATGGGGCAATGGAGGGTTAAGTGACTTGCCCAGAGTCACAAGGAGCTGCCTGTGCCTGAAGTGGGAATCGAACTCAGTTCCTCAGTTCCCCAGGACCAAAGTCCACCACCCTAACCACTGGGCCACTCCTCCAGAAAATTGTTGAATTTTTTATTATCAACAAAGCTGCTGAAAAATCAAAAATACCTCTGTTATAATTGTTTCCTGCCAGGTCTTATAAATAAAGCTGAATATGCCCCAAAATGAAGCAAAGTTGAATGTAAGAAAAATTATGTTATGTTTTGCTTTCATAGATGCTTCAGTTTTAAAATGGAAAAATACAGGGGTGGGCATTTAGGTGCTAATAAAACTAGAAAATATGTTTGGTTTTTTTTATTCACTGGATGAAGGAGTGTGGTTCCCATGCTGAATGCCTAGATGTTAATAAATAAAAAAAATATACATACATAAGTGATTCTTTTTGATCAAGACAAAAAATATCAAAGAAAAAAATTTCAACTAATATTTTCCAAGACATTTCTTACTGAGTCCAATGAAAAGCATCACTTTACATTTTCTTTTTGTTTTAAATTCGTTAACCTTTATTTCTGTCTACTTATTGTGGTACAAAATGAAGTGCAGATCTTTAATTTTGAAGTATAGCTTTCACTTCTGTTGATGAAGGTTGATTCCTTAATCTTTTGTCTCCAAATTGATCCCTTCATTCCCAAGAGGCTCATTAACATAATTATCTGTTAGTGGAATAATTTGCTTTCATTGCCTTGTCTTAATGTCTGGAGCAAGCCATATGGGGTGCTATCATGGAAGCAAATGGATTGTTTCAAAGCCAGATGCTAACATCCTTTCCTCACTGCATGGAAGTCTGGGTAGACTGCGACAGGCTCCGAGGCCTGGTGGATCAGATTAGAGCCCTTTGATATCTCCCTTGGAGACTGCTGCCTAACTGAAAAGTGTTTAGCCATATTGTGGCAGCCAGGCAGAATGGAAATGAGGTTTACTTAGCTGCTGCTCTCTTGCTTCTGCACTGAACCCCTCCTCCTCCCCCTTCCTTGCACACCTTATATAATGTCTGGACTTCAAGGGTTGTAAAAGAAGCATCAGTACCACCAGAGCTGAGAAGACCATTGGATTACCTCAGATGTTCAGCCAGGACTAGAATGGAAACAAAAATGTTCCCTTGGAATATATATATTTTTTAAAGCTCAGATAAGAAAGACATCACGTTTTTTTATGCTGTTATGAAGCCAGGGTTAATTGTACTTTCTGGGAAAGTTTGGAGCGCTGGGGTTTTTCTGTTTTATTATAGTCGTCTGAGCTGCAGATTCAGAATGAAGGGGAAGGCCGTGAAAGTGGACCTGTCATTTGGCAGGCTTGTGGCTTGGAAAAGCTGGGATGGTCTGTGCACTGCTGATTTCAAGGTCAGTAGTACGACATGGGGTTTATTGTAATTTTCTTTTGTTATTTCTACTTGTTTAGTTTTTGTGCGTGGGTGGGGGATTCGATTAAAGCTGTGATATTTTGGAAACTGAAAGGTTTGAGGCGGAACATTAGCAGTGAAGGAAAGACCAAAAAAATGATGACCTGAGATTTGCAATCTGAAACACCCACTCAGCTTCTGGGTGTTTTCTATAAGTGATGTTAAGTGACTCAAAATCTCATGTTAGCTAAAAAAAAAAAACAAAAAAAAAAAAAACCAATCTGGTAAAAGTGGGGTGCCAGTAAGCCCTTGGCATGCAGGAGTTGTGCACTGGTTAGAGCAGCGGGTTGCAAACCAGGGAAGCTAGAGCCCTGATCCTCTCTGTGTCCTTAATCAAGCCGCTTAAACTTCTGTTGCCTCCGATGAAAACTTGGAGCCTGATTTGCAGCTGGTAGTGGTCAGTGATTTCTAAGGAGCTGACCCTGTGGGCTGAATTTGACCTGGATGTTCAATGCTAGGCACCTCAGCCAGTTAGGTTTTCAGGATATCCACAATGAATATTCTTGAGACAGATTTGTTCTGCATGCAGATCTCTCTCATGAATATTCATTGTGGATATCCTGAAAACCTGACTTGCTGGGGTGCCTCCAGGACCAGATTTGGGAACCACTGTACTAATTGTTCTATCTAGTGGAATAGCCAGATGTGGGGGAGGGGAGTAACAGAGACATTCCATTTCCTTTGCCTCCCTACTACTACTTATCATTTCTGTATTGCTACTAGACGTACGCAGCGCTGTACACTTGAACATGAAGAGACAGTCCCTGCTTGACAGAGCTTACAATCTAATTAATTCATATCTTGGCTTAGGTTCCTGCCTCCTGGCCTAGACCCTTGCATGAGGCAGAGCATTCATGCCTTATGCTCTAGTCAGACACAGCATCTATACTTAGCTCTGCTAATCTAGCAGACACACCTTGCTTTCCCTCCCCAACCCCCTCTCTCCCTACCAAATTAAAATTAAAAATACTTTAGTTGGCGGGGATCCTCCAAGCAGTGGCGTTCCTGGCCTGGATGGCACCCGGGGCGGAGCGCCGATGCGCCCCCCCCCCCCACGCTAAATGACACCTTCCCCCCCTCTGGCGAAATGACCCCCCCCCCGGGTGCACGCTGCTGGGGGGGGTGCCACGGCGCGCGCCTGCTCCGAGTTCACTAAGCTTCGCTTCGCTGCAGCTCCTTCTGCCCCAGAACAGGAAGTAACTTGTTCCGGGGCAGAGGGAGCTGCAGCGAACGAGCGATGAAGTTTAGCGAACTCAGAGCAGGCGCGCACCGCGGCACCCCCCAGTGGCGTGCACCCGGGGCGGACCGCCCCCACTGGCCCCCCCCCTTGGTACGCCACTGCCTCCAAGCCCTGCCAACTGAAGTAATCCAGAGCCTGCCCTAAGTCAAGTAATATACGGCAGTCACCAGCAGCACTTTTGAGCGTAGAATTCTGCACAGCCACCAGAATTCAGCATGCCTGTGTTGCTGGCATCAGCAGCTTAAAGTGTTGTCACTGACTGCCACGCATTAGCTGACTCTCCTGTGCTCCTCCCCTAGCCTAGTTGTGTGTGGAATATCCATTTAAATTCCTTTGAATATCGAGCCCAACGTTTATATTTTTGAAAGGGTGGTAAAATGACTTGCATGCTGGAGATTCTGGCTTGTGCTTCTCCTAGTCCAAGGATTGTGCTTCCTTTGGTGGGTGGGGCAGTCATAAAAATACGCATGAGGGACCCACACTTTGGGTAGCTGTGAATGCAGGTTCAGGGAGGATGTGGTAACAGCAGTTAGTGTATCTAGGTTTAAAAAAAGGTTTGGACGAGTTCCTGGAGGAAAAATCTATAGTCTGCTATTGAGATAGACATGGGGGAAGCCACTGCTTGCCCTGGGATCAGTAGCATGGAACCTTACTACTATTTGGGATTCTGGAATCTTACTACTCTTTGGGTTCTGGAATCTTGTTATTCTTTAGGATTGCGGAATCTTGCTACTATTTGGGATTCTGGAATCTTAGGGTTATTATTATTATTATTTATTGCATTTGTACCCCACCTTTTTGCAGGCTCAATGTGGCTTACAGGGTGTTAATATGATATAATCATTACATAATATTAGATACAGTCGGTGATAAGCTGGAGGTAGAAGAGGAATAAGTTGGAAGGTGTTAGGTAAGGTCCTGCCCATCTTCAAGTCCTTACTCAAGGCCCATCTCTTCTCCCTTGCTTTTGGCGCCTAACCACCTTCTCCATTCATGATACCTACACTGACTACATAGCTTGTTACCTTTAGATTGTAAGCTCTCTTGAGCAGGGACTGTCCTTCCCCATGTTTTAACTTATACAGCGCTGCGTAACCCTTGTAGCGCTATAGAAATGCTAAGTAGTAGTAGTAGTATTTGTTTCATTAAGGATTATTTTTGTAGGCCTTGTTGAAGAGATGTGTCTTCATAGATTTGCGAAAGCTGGTTAAGTTGTTTGTGGTTTTTAAGTCCATGGGTAGTGCGTTCCATATCTGTGTGCTTTTGTACGCAAAGGTAGTAGCGTATGCCTGTTTGTATTTAATTCCTTTACAACTGGGGAAGTTCAAATGGAGGAACTTGCGGGCTGATCTTCTGGCATTTCTGGGTGGTAAGTCTATTAGGTTTAGCATGTAGAGTGGGGCGTCTGCGTGAATGATTTTGTGTACGGTCGTGCAGATCTTGAACTCAATTCGTTCCTTAAGCGGGAGCCAGTGCAGTTTCTCTCTTAGGGGCTTTGCGCTTTCGTATTTGGTTTTTCCAAAAATGAGACGGGCTGCGGTGTTCTGGGCTGTTTGGATTTTTTTAATGGTCTGTTCTTTGCATCCTACGTACAGAGCGTTGCAATAGTCCAGGTGACTTATCACTAGTGACTGTACTAGGGTGCGGAAGACATATCTTGGGAAAAAAGGTTTTATTCTTTTGAGTTTCCACGTCGAGTAGAACATTTTTTTCGTTCTGGAATCTTGTTACACTTTTGGATTGTGGAATGTTACTATTTGGGTTTCTGCCAAATACTTGTGGACCTGGATTGGCCATTGTTGGAAGCAAGATACTGGGCTAGATGGACCATTGGTCTGACCCAGTATGGTTGCTCTTACGATCTTAACTTTCTTGGAGTCTACTACTTCTGTTTATTTCTGAAGTGCTACCAGGTGTGCACAGTGCTATACAGACACATATGAGAGACAGTCCCTGCTCCACAGAGCTTACAGTGTAGTTAAGACAAAGCATACGTGACAAAGAAGAGGTTCCAGGAGAATGTATTGTAGAAAAGCAGTTTCAAATAGAGGCTGGTTCTGATTGAGTTAGAAGATTGAAAAAGAGCTGAAGAAAAGTGCTAGACCATAATATCAGTTTCTTATCCTGAAGGCTCTAGTTAAGGCTGATTATTTTTTTGCAAGAACTTACGCTTATGGCCATCTGTATGCACTTGAGTTGCCACAAATTGAGGATAGGAAGGTGTTTGTTACCTGCTGTTTGTTTTTACAGACTGTGATTGAATGCTTATTTATTTATTGAGATTTATTAACCGTCTTTATGAAGAGACTAGTAAAAAAGCCCCGTTTCTGAAGCAAATGAAACGGGGGCTAGCAAGGTTTTCTTCAGAGTGTGCATGTGGGAGTGTGTGTGTCCCTGCCCTCTCTCCCTCCCCCTCCCCCCTCCCCCCTCCGAGTCCAGTCCTTCAGTGTTAAGTTTCCTGCTGTTCTGTGTTTTTGTTACAGAGAGAGTGAGGGCATCTCTCTCTCCTCCCCCCTCTGAGTCCTTCACTGTGTGAGATTTCGTGCTGTGCTGTTTTCCTTCACTCATGGGGAAACCGGATATCTCTGGCGCTTCACACTTCCGGCTGGAGGCTTCATAGGCAGTGTATGGCAGGTACAGTTTAACATGAAACTTACAATTTTCTTAACAGTATAACAATAGTAAAATGACCAAGAATAAACAGAAATGCAATAAATGAGGTAAACTTGAAAACAGCAGATTGAAACAATAAGACAAACATGAAACAGTATCAAAAATATACACATTTAACAGCACTGAAATTCAAATACCAGAGATATAATACAGTGTTAGCAAAATACTAATGATAATCTAATCAGCATGCATTAGAACATTCAACCAGGGGCGTATCTGCGTGGGGCCATGGGGGCCTGGGCCCCCGCAGATTTAGCCCTGGATCCCCCTACCGCCAACAACCCTCCCCCGCCATCGCCTGGGCTACCTTTGCTGGTGGGGGACCCCAACCCCCGCCAGCCGAGGTCCGCTTCCTCCTCCTACTGCTGCTTTTAAAAAGCCGAGGTCTTTTGAGTTCTTCTTCACCCTCCGTGTCCGGGCTGTTCAAAGGAGCTGCTGAATCCGGTTTCAGAGTCTGACGTCGCTGCACGTTGTACATGCAGGACATCCTGCACGTACAACGTGCAGCGACGTCAGACTCCGAACTGGATTCAGCAGCTCCTTTGAACAGCATGGTCGGACACGGAGGACGAAGAAGAACTAGGAAATCCGACTGCAACGTTTGCATTTCAACGCAGAAGGACGGGAGGGGGTGGAGCGGAGAAAGAAAGAAAGCTGAAAATTTTTTTTTTTTTTTTTTTTTGCTTTCGCGTTGCACAAAGTTTAGACTACTTCGGTGAAAAGCCAAGCTACAAAAAGAAAAGGTAGGCTCCGAACCAGTATCTGAAGTTTGGCGGTGGGGGGGAGGGGCTATAATGTGCCCCCTCACTCTGGCTCTGGCCCCCCCTACCACTGAACTTCAGATACGCCCCTGCATTCAACTAACATAGATATGATGCTACCATCAAGCCCAGTATCCTGTTTCCAACAGTGGCCAATCCAGGTCACAAGTACCTGGCGAGATCCTAGGAATGAGCAGTAGATTTTCCCAAAGTCCTAGGAATAAGCGGTAGATTTTCCCAAAGTCCATCCTAATAATGGCTCATGGACTTGAGAGGACCAGAGGTTTCAAAGGCAGGGCTGGCGTTAGGGGGAGGCAAACAGGGTAATTGCCCTGGGCCCCCATGCTAGAGGGGGCCCCCAAATCTGCCTCAAGCTGAAGAGGGCATAGGCTGAAGACCAGCTTTTGAGCCCCCTCCCCAGTTTCTGCCCTGGGCCCCTGAATGTCTGCCCTGCTCAAAGGTGTGTAAAGGACTAACTTATTCATTAAGTACTCTGGCCCATATTATCTGAGGACCGTGAAAATCAAACATAATTTTAAATCTAGCCCTGTAAGGTCTTGGTTTTACTGTTTTTATGTCCGGTAACAAGGTAATTCTATCCAGTAAATACACGTTTCTCAGAAGTTTGCTTGTTTCATTTAAAGCAGAGGTGTTGACATCATGACTTCAGGTATTATTAGGAAAGGAATGGAAAACAAAAATGAGGATGTTATAATGCCTTTGTATCGCTCCATGGTGCGACCGCACCTCGAATATTGCATTCAATTCTGGTTGCCGTATCTCAAAAAAGATATAGTGGAATTAGAAAAGGTGCAGAGAAGGGCGACAAAAATGATAAAGGGGATGGGACGCCTTCCCTATGAGGAAAGGCTAAAGCAGCTAGGGCTCTTCAGCTTGGAGAAAAGGCGGCTGAAGGGAGATATGATACAGGTCTATAAAATAATGAGTGGAGTTGAACGGGTAGATGTGAAGCGTCTGTTCATGCTTTCCAAAAATACTAGGACTAGGGGGCATGCGATGAAGCTACAATGTAGTAAATTTAAAACGAATCGGAGAAAATTTTTCTTTACTCAACGTGTAGTTAAACTCTGGAATTCCTTGCCAGAGAATGTGGTAAAGGCGGTTAGCTTAGCGGAGTTTAAAAAAGGTTTGGACGGCTTCCTAAAGGAAACGTCCATAGACCGTTATTTAATGGACTTGGGGAAAATCCACTATTTCTGGGATAAGCAGTATAAAATGTTATGTACTTTTGGGGATCTTGCCAGGTATTTGTGATCTGGATTGGCCACTGTTGGAAACAGGATGCTGGACTCGATGGACCTTTGGTCTTTCCCAGTATGGCAATACTTATGTTTACCTGTGAAAGAAACTGCTGCCTGTCCCTTTAATGAAGGCCCATTGACCACAGTTGCAGCTGTAATAAACCAATGTTCAGAACTCTGGCGTTATAGTGAACAGCGCCTGGGAATAATTCAGGAACAGCATAGAAAAATAGCTCCCGAATGCTCAACACTAATTGCATGCAAATATTATGAGCCCCTTTTACCAAGCTGCAGCAAAAGGGGGCCTGTGCTGGCTGTCAGCGTGTATTTTGACCCGCGCCAAGGCCCCCTTTTACCCGCAGCGGGTAAAGGGTAGGTCTTTCTTTTTTCAGGGAGCCTTTGCCGTCACCCATTGAAGTGGTGGGTAAGGGCTCCCATGCTAACCTGGCAGTAACTGGGCAGGGCACGGATATGACATGTGCTGGGGGTGGGAACTACCGCCGGGCTGATGCGGTAGCCGGGCGGGTACTTCCTTTTTAGCACAGGCTTACCGCCGCTTTGTAAAAGGGGCCTATCTGTGCTGTGAGACTGAAAGTAAGGTGGAAGAATGTGCTTGGCACATGAGCACAAGAGTTTCGCAGTAAGCCCAGGCAAACCCAGAAGTGAAGCGTGCATTGGCACCATTCCTCTGTACCTTTAAATATAAGCCTTCCAGTTTTTTTTTCCACTGGAAGGCTTATATTTAAGTGCCAAAAACAGGCGCCAGCTTTCATTTTGAGCTTTGCTCAGACTCACACAGATGTGCTTCTTACTCCCAGTGCTTAGAGCAGTGATGGCGAACCTATGGCACGCGTCCCAGAGAGGGCACGCAAAGCCCTCTCTGTTGGCACGCACTCCGTCGCCTCAGCCAGAGTCGTACTGCCGCTATGAACTGCTGGCGCGATCGCGCTAGCAGTTCAAAGTTGTGTCGGAGCGGAGGAGAGACCCACCGGAAGTTCGTTCACGCACCGGAAGTTTGTTCCCTCCTCCCTTCGAGTTCCAGGCCCCCTCCCTCCGAATTTTAAAAGTCATCTATTTTACCTCAACGGGGTTAGGGCGGCAGCATGCAGGCTCGGCTCGCTTAGTTCAGTTTTCCCTTCTCTCTCTCTCTTTCTCAGCTCTGGTCCCGCCCTTGCGGAAACAGGAAATGAGGGCGGGACCAGAGCTGAGAGAGAGAGAGAAGGGAAAACTAAAAACTGAAGTAAGCAGGGAGCCGAGCCTGCATGCTTTTTACCGCTGCTGCCGCCCTAACCCCGATGAGGTAAGATAGATGACTTTTAAAGTTTGGAGGGGAGGTTAAATTGCCCTCTTGGCACTTTGCGATAAATAATTAGATTTGGGGTTGCTGTTTGGTCTCTGAAAGGTTCGCCATCACTGACTTAGAGGCTTTGCATGGTCTTCCGCTTCTAAATTAAATCAAAACCTGCAGATTTTAAGGAGAAAATCATGGGAAATCCTTTCTTCAAACACCCCAACGCCAGCTCCAAGATGGTGTTAGATTTCCAGTGGTAAGGGCAACTTTGTTTTGTGCGCTGTTCTCTGATCATTGAGGAGAGAAAGGAAATGACCTCATTAACATCCGCTCGACTATATTTAATTACTAGTCACGCTAATCTTTGGCGCTCATATTGTTTCCTGTGCTAGAGCCCTGTGAACATTCTTCACAAATTAATGTCAGCGCTAGCCCAGCACCCGGCGTTAGGTTCTGAGCATCGGCCCAAAAGAAAGCCTGGTTTAATCCTGTCCTAGCCCAAAAGATGGCTTTATTAAAGCCTTAGTAGCCCAGGAACTTGTATTTAGCTTGTATTTAGGTCTCATGGTACCAGATACCCAGTGCCAACTGGGATTAGATGCTAAAGGCTTCAACTTATATTGATGATAGGGGTCGGAAAATGACTCGGAAAATAACTTTGGGGTCACTCACTTTTACTTCACTGTCAAGCTGATATTGTTGAAGGCTCCCCCTGCTTAAGATGTAGGTTAACTGAGATGCCAGACAGAAGAACCCTAGGTTTACCCACATTGTTTCCTTCAAACTGTAGTGCCCCAAAGAAACTGAGATGTTCTCTGTATGGAGGCAATATTAACAGACAAGGGAGCATGCCGTAGGAAGTAGAAAAAGCGACGGTCAAAGCCAGAAGGATGCTTGGGTTGCATAAAGAGAGGCATGACCAGCAGGAAAAAGGAGGTGATAGTGCTGTTGTATAAATCTCTAGTGAGGCCCCATTTGGAGTACTGCGTACAGTTCTGGAGACCGCACCTACAGAAAGATATAAACAGGATGGAGTCGGTCCAGAGGGCGGCTACGAAATTAGTAAACGGTCTTGAATGCAAAAATTATAGGGACAGGCTTATGAACCTCAACATGTATACGCTGGAAGAGAGGAGGGAGACATGATAGAGACGTTTAAATATTTCAAGGGCATTTATGTACAGGAAGAGAGCCTTTTTCAAATGAAGGAGAGCTCTGGAATGAGGGAGCATATGATGAAGTTAAGAGGGAATAGGTTTAGGAGTAATCTAAGGAAGTATTATTTCACAGAAAGGGTGGTGGAAGCGTGGAATGGCCTCCCGGTGGAGGTGGTGGAGTCGAGGACTGTTCCAGAATGTAAAAAGGCATGGGATAAGCATGTGGAATCACTTAGGAAAAGGGTTACAGAGGATGGGCAGACTGGATGAGTCATATGGTCCTTATCTGCCGTCATGTTTCTATGTTTCTAAGAGATACCGAAGAACTGTAAAATACAGAAGAAATCAAATAACTGTGAACAGAAGCGGAGTGGAAATCTACTACTACTACTAATAGCATTTATATAGCACTACCAGACGCACACAGCGCTGAACATTTGACATAGAGAGACAGTCCCTGCTCAAAGAGCTTACAATCTAGCACTAAACCGAACTAAAGAAATGGGATCTAAAAATATTCTGGGGACCACAAGTAGTATTGTTCCTTTCACATGTTCTATTGTAATGCCAGTTGAATTTTTTATGATATTGACATTGCTTAGACGGGTCAAATATACGAATGTTTCAAAACTGGGAGGTTAGGAAGTGATTTGTAGAACACAGAATTCTTGTTGAAACTAAAAAAAGCTTTATTGACATAGGCTGGGCATCTTTTGTGAACATAGCAGACACTGGTTGCTGTAAAGTGCTGAGTCTTGGAAACACCTCATTTTTCTTTTTTTTTTTTTTTTTTCCATGGGACTACCCTTTCTTCCTCCAGTGTGCTGCTTCTGTATTCTTTTCCCACTTTCTGCCAGTGACAGTAGGGCCTCACGCAAGGCAGAAGGTGAAATCAAAGTGAGGAATTTGTCATTACCATGACATCACAAACACTGCACTCAGCAATGTAATCAGCTTTAATGACTACAGACTTCTACCGAGTGTTGACACAACCCCCTTCCACCATCCCCGCCCCCTTCTCCCACCCTCCTCCAGTACCCTCAACAAAGATGTGTGCTGCTAGTTTGGAAAGCTGCCAACTGCAGGAAGACAGCGAGCTGTCTTTTGTGTCTAAGCTGTCGCCTCCACTGGATGCTGATAAGTAAAGGGATGTAGTTTTACTCTGATCATCAATCTAATAGAGGCAAGAAGCAAATCAGCACGCTTTTCAAGTTGCTAAATATGGTTCTGCATCATAGGTGAGTAGGTATTTAGACTTCTGTAATGGGTTGTATGCCGAATGCAGCCGAGTGGTTACCTTGTAGGTTCATTTCGGTGTGAGATGTGAAATTCTTCTTGTCATTAGCATTGCTGGATAGAATAGCAACGTTCTGTCCCTCCCCCACCCCCCACCCTGTTTTTTGAGGGCTTTGGTTTGCCCAGAGAAAAATTGAGCTTTTGGATGGAGAGTTTGATTCACTGGAGATTCTGCTCCAGTAAAAGGATTCTCAGGCACACAAATGCAGAACAGATAAGACAAAAGAACCGCTGGAGATACCATCCAGTGCGGAAGGCATGGAGCTCATGTTTACGGGGTGATATCCGTTCAGGTGACAATTTTAAGATCAGCAGCTGGATTCTACAGGAATTATGACAAGATACAGATGATAGGTGGCAACCTGGAATGATTCCTAGCTGACTCCATGTCATAAGAAACGGACTAATCCAGTCCTGGTTTTGTACCCTATTGCATTGATTTTTGTAGTTTTGATTTTCTTGAGAAACTCAACGGGACAACCAGAACTACAAACCAGACATGCAGCAGGGTAAAAGCAGGACTGAGTGTGTCTGCTCGTTATGACATGGTGTGCCAGTGAAAACGACCAGTTGTGCCAAACTCAAAACAGCTATTTTGAGCACTTAACCAGCCGAGGTAGCTGCATAAATAGGCCACATAAAAGTCAGTCTTGTTGTTATACAGTGTTCCATAGCTGATCTACCTCACTTATTGTATAATAATTGGGAATACTAAATTAGATCCTGCAGAAAGATATAGCAGAATTGGAAAAGGTGCAGCGAAGGGTGACTAAAATGATAGCGGGGATGGGACGACTTCCCTATGAAGAAAGACTAAGGAGGCTAGGGCTTTTCAGCTTGGAGAAGAGACGGCTGAGGGGAGACATGATAGAGGTATATAAAATAATGAGTGGAGTGGAACAGGTGGATGTGAAGCGTCTGTTCACGCTTTCCAAAAATACTAGGACGAGGGGGCATGCGATGAAACTACAGTGTAGTAAATTTAAAACAAATCGGAGAAAATTTTTCTTCACCCAACGCATAATTAAACTCTGGAATTCGTTGCCGGAGAATGTGGTGAAGGCGGTTAGCTTGGCAGAGTTTAAAAGGGGTTAGACAAGTCCATAAACCGCTACTAAATAGACTTGGGAAAAATCCACAATTCCAGGAATAACATGTATAGAATGTTTGTACGTTTGGGAAGCTCGCCAGGTGCCCTTGGCCTGGATTGGCCACTGTCGTGGACAGGATGCTGGGCTCGATGGGCCCTTGGTCTTTTCCCAGTGTGGCATTACTTATGTCCTCTACTTGGCTCACTTTTATTACATAGAGCAGTGATTTAACCTATTGTGATGTCATAGTGGCTCATTCCACCAATAAGAGCCAACCTCATTAGTGATGTCACAATGGCTTGATTGTATAGAATGTTTGTACGTTTGGGAAGCTCGCCAGGTGCCCTTGGCCTGGATTGGCCACTGTCGTGAACAGGATGCTGGGCTCGATGGGCCCTTGGTCTTTTCCCAGTGTGGCATTACTTATGTCCTCTACTTGGCTCACTTTATTACATAGAGCAGTGATTTAACCTATTGTGATGTCATAGTGGCTCATTCCACCAATAAGAGCCAACCTCATTAGTGATGTCACAATGGCTTGATTGTATAGAATGTTTGTACGTTTGGGAAGCTCGCCATGTGCCCTTGGCCTGGATTGGCCACTGTCGTGGACAGGATGCTGGGCTCGATGGGCCCTTGGTCTTTTCCCAGTGTGGCATTACTTATGTCCTCTACTTGGCTCACTTTTATTACATAGAGCAGTGATTTAACCTATTGTGATGTCATAGTGGCTCATTCCACCAATAAGAGCCAACCTCATTAGTGATGTCACAATGGCTTGATTGTATAGAATGTTTGTACGTTTGGGAAGCTCGCCAGGTGCCCTTGGCCTGGATTGGCCGCTGTCGTGGACAGGATGCTGGGCTCGATGGACCCTTGGTCTTTTCCCAGTGTGGCATTACTTATGTCCTCTACTTGGCTCACTTTTATTACATAGAGCAGTGATTTAACCTATTGTGATGTCATAGTGGCTCATTCCACCAATAAGAGCCAACCTCATTAGTGATGTCACAATGGCTTGATTGTATAGAATGTTTGTACGTTTGGGAAGCTCGCCAGGTGCCCTTGGCCTGAATTGGCCGCTGTCGTGGACAGGATGCTGGGCTCGATGGACCCTTGGTCTTTTCCCAGTGTGGCATTACTTATGTACTTATGTCCTCTACTTGGCTCACTTTTATTACATAGAGCAGTGATTTAACCTATTGTGATGTCATAGTGGCTCATTCCACCAATAAGAGCCAACCTCATTAGTGATGTCACAATGGCTTGATTGTATAGAATGTTTGTACGTTTGGGAAGCTTGCCAGGTGCCCTTGGCCTGAATTGGCCGCTGTCGTGGACAGGATGCTGGGCTCGATGGGCCCTTGGTCTTTTCCCAGTGTGGCATTACTTATGTACTATATTTATACTTGGCCATTTTACTATTGTTATGCTGTTAACAAAATTGTAAGTTTTATGTTAAACTGTACCAGCTGTATACCGCCTTGGGTGAATCTCTCCATAAAAGCAGGTAATAAATCCTGATAAATAAATACATGCAAATAAATAAGTGCTGAATATTGCAATTAGTGGCCCTTTTACTAAGGTGCACCTAAAAGTGCCCTTCGCTGGTTTAGACGCATGTTTTGGATGTGCGCTGGCCAATTTCCTCATCGTGCCTGGAAAAAAGGCATTTTTTTTTTGTGTGCCGGAAAACAGTCGTGCGGCAAAACTAAAACCAGCACGTGTCCATTTTCGGCCTTAGACCTTACCGCCACCCGTTGACTTAGCGGTAAGGGTTCAACGCGTGTAAGCTGCTGATTTACCCCCCCCCCCCCCCCCCCCCCGGTAAGCACCGCGCAGTAGAAATATTTCTACCATGTGTTTTGGGCACACGCCAAAAATTGGAATTACCACCCGGGGTATGCGGTAGCGCCAATTTGACGTGCGTTGGACACACGTAGGTGCGTACGGACCTTAGTAAAAGGGCCCCTTAGCAGGCTATGGTGTATCTGGCTCCACAAACACAGATATTCAGTGCCCAGAGCCTGGACATGGCCCAGCATTGAATTTCTAGGCATAATGCCGATGGTGGTCAGGAAAATGTTTATCGCCACCGTCGACTATTTGGCTGTAGTGGCTGTGGTTACGTGTCCTTTGCACACATAAATGCAAGAAAATTAGCACTTAAGGGCTGGATTCTATATATAGCACCTGAGCGGTGCACTGACAGCTGATTCCCAGCTAGGGGAGGAGGAGTACTCCTCCCCTGCCTGGGAATCATCTGTTACTGACTCATCCTGGCTACAGAGCCTAGCTCAGCAACTCCAGGAGCCACGGACACAGGCAGTCCCACATTAGAACGTTGGTGGTGAGAATTATTACATAGGATGGGCTAGTGTGCATAAATCTATGCGAAAGGATTTACACCAGCTTTTCGTTGGTGTAAATGGCCACGCATAAATTTACTCGCATAAACTACACCTAAGTACATTCTAAATACCACGCGTAGATTTATACGCGGTATTTAAAATATGCTTAGGCATAATTGCCTACTGGGTGTTAATTTTAGGCGCCATATATACAATCGGGCCCATAGTGACTGAATATTGCCATTATGGAGGGTTGTCCAACCTTGGACCTTGAGGGCTGCAGGATTTCCCCAATGACTATGCATGAGATCTGTTTGCGTGTACTGCCTCCTTTGTATGCACAGTCATTGGGGAAATCCTAAAAACCCAACCTGGTGAGGGCCAAGGTTGGACGCCCCTGGACTAGATTCAGTAAATGGCACCCAAATTTGGGCGCCAAAAAAAACAACTGCGTGTTGAGCGCTATTCTATACATGGTGCCGATCCTATATACTTCAGGCATCTTAGTGGATGCCCCTGATCCGCCCACACCCCTCCCATGGTCACACCCTTTTTCAGTTGCAAGCTAAAAGATTTACACACGCGTCTTTACAGAATAGCGCTTACGATGTGCGCGTAAATCTAAATCGTTGCCAATTAACGCCAGTAATTTGTTAGTGCCCAATTATTGGTGCTGATTGGCTCGTTACTCGATTAAATTGTGCATGCAAATTGGGACATGCCCAAATTTGCGCACACAGTTTTGAGCACCATAAATAGAATCCAGTGGTATTCGTATGCAGTGCTGCTACCTGTGCAGATAACGACACTGAATACACGCGATTTTTTTAAAGGCCACAGCCAGCACTTAAAAATACATTTGTTATTGAGCCTAAATAGTGTTCTGATTGTGTTCAGTGTTTCTAAAACTATTCTTACAATTTAGGCTCTGATTTATGCTTTGCACTAATACACATAGGCGCCGACTCCGTGGGTGCTGTGGGTGCTTGAGCACCCCCAATATTTCACCCACCGGAAGTTCGTTCCCTCCCTCCAACCTCCCTTCAAGGTCCAGGCCCCCTCCCTCCGAATTTTAAAAGTCATCTATCTTACCTCGTCGGGGTTACGGCGGCAGCAGTGGTAAAAAGTGTGCAGGCTCAGCGCTTAGTTCAGTTTTCCCTTCTCTCTCTCTCAGCTCTGGGGACCAGAGAGAGAAGGGAAAACTGAAGTAAGCGCCGAGCCTGCACGCTTTTTACCACTGTTGCCGCCGTAACCCCGACGAGGTAAGATAGATGACGTTTAAAATTCGGAGGGAGGGGGCCTGGAACTCGAAGGAAGGGAGGGACAACGACCCTGGAACTCGGAGGGAGGGAGGGGGGAGGGAAAAGGAGAGAGGGAGGGGGACCTGGAACACGAAGGGACTGAAACTTGGAGGGAGGGGGCCTGGAACTTGGAGGGAGGTGGAGGGGGGAGGGGGATGAAGGGGGAGGAAGGGGGTGAGGGGGGAGGGAGGGGGATGAGGAGGAAGGGGAGGGAGGAATGCACCACCTGTAAAAAAAAAAAATTCAGCACCCCCAATCATTTTGAAAAGTTGGCTCCTATGCTAATACATGAATTTGATTGGGGTAAATGTGCTAAGCTTTATTTTTGGTTACCTTGGATTCCATAGTGCGAGTTTTATTTAAATGCTTATGTAACAAACGTTCCTATTCTTATTCACCAGTGTCTGCAACTGCCGTGCAGCTCTTGAACTCAGGCCATAGCGTTTAGCTATAGATATTCTCTTTCACTTTTTATTCTGTTTTGGTAGCATCTTCCCATTGTCTGATTTTTTTGTTTTTTTTATTCCAGGCCCCTGGAAGGAGAAGGAAGAACATGAATGAATTCTTTGGCGAATCAAGTATCCCTGTCCAAGATCATTGCAGGGGTTTAGCTGCTCCCTTCCCATAACGGTATTGACACTTGGAAGAACAGAGCTGCCAGCCGCTTCAGTGGCTTGTTTGGAGCTGGTACTACTGGACCATTTGGAAGGGTAGGTTATCTATATAAGAAGGTTGGGTGAATCTTCCCGTTCAGTTTGGGTCTGTGAATGAAGGAATCCAGTACACAGTGATACCTCGGTTTTCGTCGATAATCCGTCCGAAAACAATCGGCAAAATCCGAAAACTGACAAAAACCGAGGCAATGTGTAGGGTATCAGGGGAAGTCTCAAACCCTTCAAAATCTCTCTCAAGCACACATCCTGGGCAAAAACAACGCCACACTGAGCAGGAGAACGCGTGGGGCGCTCTTTGTTTTCACAAAATTAGCAGCGAGGTCACATGGGCACGCCGACGAAATCCGAGACAAATTTTTCGCGAAAAAAACGACAAAAACTGACGATAACCGAAGTCAACGAAAACCGAGGTATTACGGTACTTGGATATTCAGAAGTCACTTGGACCTGGTCTGAATTATTTTTAATCCAAATGTTGGCTCAAATCTATATGAACACAGTATTTTCAGATTTTAATTATTTGATGGGGATGGGACAACTTCCCTATGAGGAAAGGCTGAAGTGGCTAGGGCTCTTCAGCTTGGAGAAAAGACAGCTGAGGGGAGATATGATGCAGATATATAAAATAATGAGTGGAATGGAACGGGTAGACGTGAATCGTTTGTTTGCTCTTTCCAAAAATACTAGGACTGGGGGGGCATTCAATGAAGCTACAAAGTAGTAAATTTAAAACAAATCTGAGAAAATCTTTCTTCACTCAACATGTAACTAAACTTTGGAATTCGTTGCCAGAGAATGTGGTAAAGGCGGTTAGCTTAGTGGGGTTTAAAAAAGGTTTGGATGGCTTTCTAAAGAAAAAGTCCATAGACCATTATTGAAATGACTCGGGGGGAAAATCCACTGCTTATTTCTGGGATACTATCGGTGGTTGGGGGTAGTCGATGATTATAACTGAGTCACTAAAGCTGAGGCTTTAAGGAAGCACAAAAAAGAAGTGCCTGTGTGACAGTATGAGACATCCCCTCATTAAAGCATAAATAAGTGTGAGCTGCTCCACTGACAGTTTGTTGTGTATGGTTCAAATTATAAGTGGTGGATGGTTGCCATTTTTTGCTATATTTTTTGATTATTTCTGGGGTAGGCAGCATAAAATGTATTAAACTTTTTCGGGATCTTGCCAGGCATTTGTGACCTGGATTGGCCACTGTTGGAAACAGGATGCTGGGCTTGATGGACCTTCGGTCTGTCCCAGTATGGCAGCACTTATATACTTGGGATTCTGAATGGAATCTTGCTACTCTCTGGGGTTCTACATGGAATGTTTCTACACTTTGAAATTCTGCATGGGATCTTGTTGTTCTTTAGAATTCTAGAATCTTGCTACTCTTTGGGGTTCTACATGGAATGTTGCTATTGTTTGGGTTTCTGCCAGGTACTTGTGACCTGGATTGGCCACTGCTGAAAACAGGATGCTGGGCTTGATGGACCTTTGGTATGTCCCAGTGTGGCAATATTTATGTACTTATGATGTATTGATAGATGCTGCAGTTGTGAGTCAGTCTACATCTAGACAGAGTTACAAAAGATTGGAGGCAGAAATCTAGGCCCGGCCAAGATCACTTTAAGGGCAGGATCTGTATGTGTGTGGTTATGGGTGCTGTACGCATGTAAATACAGACTTAATTAACAGGTATTCATGTATGCGTACTATGCGCTACTGTGCATTAGTGCATATCAACAAGGGGTGTATCTATGGGTGGGGCATGGGAGGGTTACCAACTGGATCCAGATTCAGCCAACAGGGTTAATCCAGTCCTGGGTTTACCCCAGTGCATGCAGGGACCTGTAGTCTTGCTTTTCATAGGGTCCTTTTACTAAGCCGTGGTAAAGCTAATGCGTGGGTAGCGTGCGCCAAATGAACCCTACCGCCAGGGTAGCGTGGGCACCCGGCGGCAGTTCCGAAGTTGACATGCAGTAGAAAATAATTTTCTGTTTCCACCCTGGGGGTGTTCCCGGCAGTAATCAGCATCATGGCCATATTGCCGCGTGCTGCCTGATTACCGCACGAGTAGTGCGTGAGCCTTTATCGCCTTCTAAACAGGTGAGGGTAAGAGCTCAGGCACCCTAGTCCACAAAATCATTCACGGAGAAGCTCCGACCTTCATGTCAGACCCTATAGACTTACCTGTTAGGAATGCAAAAAGATCATCACGCACATTCCTCAATCTCCACTATCCTAACTGCAAAGGACTAAAATATAAATCCACATACGCTACCAGTTTCTCCTACATCTGCACGCAGCTATGGAACGCACTACCGAAGACCATAAAAACAACACAAGACCCAACTATCTTCCGAAGACTATTGAAAACAGATCTTTTCAAGAAGGCATACAATAAGCATCCATCCTAAAGACTAAACAACAACAATATACACAATCTGTACAAAACCGATCTCTTATCACATGACTGATTAAAATCGTTGAATTTAATGATCAAGTAAGAGACCACTTTAAACCATGGACTGAATAGGACCTCTTTATAGTCGATGACCCAAGGAATGTTACAACCCTATTTATTACTCGGTACCTACTTGAAATACCATAACGCATTCTTCTCTACCATATACGTAACCACGTGATGTATATATACACCATAATCTGTTCCATTCATGTTATAGTCCATGTTCGATTACCATGAATGTAAGCACCTTAACGCAATACTATTTGTAATTTCTGTTACCCGGAAATGGCAACCGCCATTACGGCAAATGTAAGCTACATTGAGCCTGCAAATTGGTGGGAAAATGTGGGATACAAGTGCTACAAATAATAATAATAAATAGCCTCATGCTAACTTTATTATAAAATTCGCCCCTTCCTCTCCGAGCACACCACCCGAACTCTCATCCACTCTCTCATTACCTCTCGCCTTGACTACTGCAACCTACTCCTGACCGGCCTCCCACGTAGCCATCTATCCCCCCTTCAGTCCATCCAAAACTCTGCCGCACGTCTTATCTTCCGCCTTAACAGATATACTCATATCACCCCTCTCCTCAAGTCACTCCACTGGCTCCCAATCAGATACCGCATACAGTTCAAGCTTCTCTTACTCACCTACAAATGCACTCGATCTGCGGCCCCTCCGTACCTCTCTACCCTCATCTCCCCTTACGTCCCTACCCGTAACCTCCGCTCTCAAGACAAATTCCTCCTTTCAGTACCCTTCTCCACCACCTCCAACTCCAGGCTCCGCCCCTTCTGTCTCGCCTCACCCCATGCCTGGAACAAACTCCCTGAGCCCATACGCCGTGCCCCCTCCCTACCCATCTTCAAATCAATGCTCAAAGCCCACCTCTTCAATGTCGCCTTCGGCACCTAATCACTACACCTCTTCTCAGGAAAACTTAACTACCCCAACTTGACATTTCGTCCTTTAGATTGTAAGCTCTTCCGAGCAGGGACCGTCCTTAATTGTTAATTTGTACAGCGCTGTGTAACCCTAGTAGCGCTCTAGAAATGTTAAGTAGTAGTAGTAGTAGTAGCATGGCCATTTACTGCCCCGTTTTTTTTAAAAAGGCCTTTTTCCCCGCCACAGTAGAAAATGGCCCAGCACGTAGCAAATTCATGCGCCAAAACTAGCGCAGGCCACTTTTTACCACGGCTTAGTAAAAGGGGCCCCTTAGAGAATCCAGTGAGGAAATCGGAACCGCAAGTCCCTGCATGCGATGGAGTAAGCCCAGGACTGGATCAACCCTGTCAGTGAATCTGGATCCAGTTGGCAACCCTGCATGGGAGGGGCATAGGAATGTCTACACCTTACGTGTGTAGTGATAGAATACCATAAGTTACGCCAAACCATGGAACGTTTGGGCGCAAGCATTTCCGTCTGGTCGTTTAGGCGTGCTCAACGCTGACTTTACGCTAGTATTCAATGATGGCGTCTTGGCATACAGATGCCCATTATAGAATTGGCATTTGGCATTGGCGTGCCTTCCTTGGGACACCCAGTTATCAAATTCCTCCTTTATTATGCTGTCGGACATATGCAACACTGGTCGTAGGTATTCTGTGATAAGTCCCTTCCGCAGAGAGCATAGGGGTAATTTTATAAGGTATAGCCACAGGTACCGTAGATCTTTATACACAGATACATGGGATACACGTAGATACATATGTGTGTTCCTAGCCTCTGTGCACCTACTTTGACCTGGGTTAAGCATAGAGGTCCCTGGGAGCTGAGCTGTGATTTATACCCGTATATTACATAAAATATGCGTGGATACACCTACAATTTGCCAGAACATTTGTGCGAGGCTCAGAGCAGGTATAAATGCGGGTGGCTACATTCCGAGGCTAATTTTTATAATAAAACTTATGCACCTGTGTTCCTTTCTTAAAATAAACATCCAAATAAGAAACCTAAATAAATACAAAATATAACAACATCGCCATGTTGCGAAGTTTCTACCTCAGTTGTGGCTGATTTCCTGGTTTCCATGTGCTGGTTGCACTCTTTTTGGGTTGATCAGTATATTCACGTATGCCACGCTGTCTTATTTCTTTATTGTTGTTTGTGTTTGTTTGCTTTTTGTTTTGTTTTATATTTGTTAATAAAAACTTTAAAAGAAATACAAAACTAAAGAATACAATTATGAGACGGGCCTTCAAATGGGCATCCACAACATAACCCATTGGAGTATGGTTACAATAATTTCACCCCATATATCCGATATGGAGGTGTTTTGGAGCCTATGATTGAATGCAGTTGAGCTAAGAACGCTCAATTATGCAGTTCATGTGAACCAGTATCTTGGTTTCAGCATCAGCTGAGGTCCTTTTTTCCTCCTGTCATTGGACATGTATAATTAAATGTGATGAAAAGCCATGTAGATTCCCTGAACATACTAGTGAGTTTGGATTGATCACTATTTTTTTTGTTGTAGATACAATAATTTCACCACAGTTACCATCGTTAGTGCACATACGCAAAATAAAAAAAAATATTTCCACTTTTCAGAATTCAAATCTATTAATAATAACAACAACTTATCTTAAGACTGTAGATTCAAGAAAGGTGCATCTAAATGTTGACACCCACCTTAAAGAAGTATCCCAGTTCTGTGGCAGTGTTTTGTGTACTAAAGGTGAGGTTTTCACACCTCAGGACCTCAGGAGGTGTTATTTGTTCAGTAAGGTTTCAAATGTGTTTGCTTGGATTATCAAACAGCCTTCTCCCCTCTTCTATAGCTGAGCTAGTCTGGGTTGCTAATGGGTCAAAATGAGAAAAAAAAAAAAGGTCTCCATGAGTCACGGGCTGCCTTTTGTTGTATTTAGACAGGGAGGATGAAAACATGACTTGCAGGTGATAACAAGCAGCCTGTAACATGTTGTCAGCTCTCAATTTGATCCTGCCCGGACTGTTGCCTGCAAAGGCCAAATCAATGTCTTATCAAGCATCTAGCTTCAAAGCTGATAACCCAAACAGTGCTACCATTAAGAAGAAAAAGCCTTCATTTCACTCCTATAATTTGGTTTGTTTCTTTTTGCCTGTAATAGTCTGCTTT
Organism: Microcaecilia unicolor; assembly: GCF_901765095.1. Taxonomy (NCBI): domain Eukaryota; kingdom Metazoa; phylum Chordata; class Amphibia; order Gymnophiona; family Siphonopidae; genus Microcaecilia; species Microcaecilia unicolor. The sequence continues at coordinate 83,611,619 of NC_044043.1, read as the reverse complement.
TTAAATGCACCCGTGTAATGAGTAACAGATGTTAACTCTGCAAGAGGAAGGGCTTAGACAAATAGAATCAGAGTTTTAAAAAAGACCTTGGATGCGGGACGGATGTGGGATGCCTTGGAAGTGGGATAGATTTGGTTCAGTGAGTCCTGTGATACCCGCTTTTGGAGGGGGGCACTGTGCCATTTGATCTTGAACCTCCAAAATAGTCCCATCAGGCGGTGGAAAATTCCTTGGGCACCAGGTTACCCTGCCACCTGGAAATTGGTGCATAGTGCTGGCTAGAACCCAAATAAGAGAAGTCACTTGCTTCCACAGAAGAGAGACAAAAAAAATGTAATTAGACACAACAAAACAAAAACACTGAAAACCCAACAAAAAGCACAACATCCCCTCCAAAGGAGCAAAACCTAAAATAAACAAATTCTACTGTATCTCTCAGCAAGTTAACCTCAGTATTTTTGCATTTTTTCTTTACTTGCTTTGCATTCCTTTGAATTTACTTCCGGATCATTTGAGGTGAAGACATCACTTCACCTCAGAGGACTTGTCACCCAAGTCAGCTCAATTCCATCTCTACTATAATAAAACACACCCTCAACGTTCTGAAGCTGACTCCGTGGCTTCAGAGAAGGGTTCGTTAGTTCGTAGGTCTGTAACCATCTCTCTCTGGCCCGCCCTTGCGTCAAAACGTGATTACGTCGAGGGCGGGTAATTACAAAGAAGAAAAAGAGGAGTTATCCACACCAAGCGCGTGGTCTCAAAGAATCGCGACACTCGTGTGCCCACACCAAGCGCGCCTGCCCACCGCCTACCTTCACTCTGTCCTCGCGCAGTGCACCGGCTGTCATTTTGCAGACTGACAGGCGGTGTGCCCACCGGACCCGCTGCAAGCCTCACAATAACCCAGCAGCAGCTCAGGGCTGCAAAAGCTACACCTTGCCTTGCAGGACTTCGTTCTGTGTATTCCCCGCCCTCCTTGCCAGTCCCTTTAAAGGAACAACTCCTGCCTGCCAATCTGGACAAAAGCAGCGCTTCAGGTAGACCAATAAGTTTTGGGATCTGATTTTATAATAGGGTGCTTATGCAAGAAGTCCAAAAAGTTTTCTGTGCCATTTCTGGGATTTCTAATTTTACTCCCGTTTTTATTTTTTAAAAATTTGATGTGGGGCAATGTTGTCGATAGCACGCCCCATTGCACGATACTGCCCCTGTTCTTGAAAACAACATGCTAGCGCCCGTTTCATTGGTTTGAGAAACAGGCCTTTTTTCTTAGTCCCTACATAAAGGCTATATGGTCCAAGGTACCCCTAGCCCAGGCACAGGACATAGGGAGACCCTGGATCAGAGAACCTCTAATGCAGCTAGCCCCTCCCCCCCCCCCCCCCCCCCCCCCGTCCGGTTGTACTGAGGAGGCATCCAGCTGCATCCCTCACTCACCACCATCATCCTATTGAGCTTGCCTGTCCCTCACTATTGAAAATGGTATAGTGAAACAGCACCTCCCACTGGCAGGCCAGCTTAGAGGAAACAGTGCACTAAGGGGCCCTTTTACTTAGCCGCATAGGCGACTACGTGCATCCTACGCATGTCAATTTGGAGTTACCGCATGGCCCGGATGGTAATTTTGTTTTTCTAAGCGCGTCCGCTACGCGTGCCAGAAACTAATTTTTATTTTCCTGCGCATGGTGGAAACCGGGCGGTAATCGTCATTCTGCGTGCTTAGACGATTACCGCACGGTTACCGCATGAGACCTTACTGCTAAGTCAGTGGGTGGCGGTAAGTTCCGGTCTCAGACCCAAAATGGATGCGCGCCAATTTTTATTTTGCCATACGTCCATTTTGGCAAAAATTTTAAAAAGGCGGTTTTTTTTACAGGTGCACTGAAAAATGGATCTGCACACCTCAAAACAACACGCCTACACTGGCGCAGCCCATTTTTCAGCACACCTTAGTAAAAGGACCCCTAAAGCACTCAGGTGCTAACTTGTAGAACAGCACCTAAGTGCAGTTAGGTAACGTGGTAACATAGTAAATGATGGCAGATAAAGACCTGTATGGCCCATCCAGTCTGCCCAACAAGGTAAACTCATTTTACATGGTATGTGATACTTTATACTCGAGTTTGATTTGTCCTTGCCATTCTCAGGGCACAGACCATAGAAGTCTACCCAGTAGTGTTCTTGTACTAAAAGTTCTGAAGATTCTGGAATCCTAAAGAGTTACAAGATTCCAGAATCCCAATTAGTAGCAACATTCCATGTAGAACCCCAAAAAGTAACATAGTAAATGACGGCAGATAAAGACCTGTACGGTCTATCTAGTCTGCCCAACAACATAAACTCATTTTGGTATGTAATACTTTAAATGTGTACCCGAGTTTGATTTGTCCTTGCCATTCTCAGGGCACAGACCGTAGAAGTCTACCCAGTACTGTTATTGTACTAAGTTCTGAAGCTAACGTCGAAGCCCCTTAAAATTTACACTCCAGCCCATCCCTATCAATTCAGTCACGATCAGGACATAGACCGTAGAAGTCTGCCCAGCTCCCGTTTTGTTTCCAATTACCGGCGTCGCCACCCAAACTCCGCTAAGATTCCACGGAACCATTCCTTCTAAACAGGATTCCTTTGTGTTTATCCCACGCATGTTTGAATTCCATTACCGTTTTCGTCTCCACCACCTCCCACGGGAGGGAATTCCACATAACCACCACCCTCTCCGTGAAAAAATACTTCCTGACATTAATTTATTTTGTTACATTTGTACCCCACGCTTTCCCACTCATGGCAGGCTCAATGCGGCTTACATGGGCAATGGAGGGTTAAGTGACTTGCCCAGAGTCACAAGGAGCTGCCTGTGCCTGAAGTGGGAATCGAACTCAGTTCCTCAGGACCAAAGTCCACCACCCTAACCACTAGGTCACTCCTCCACTGTTGCTGCTATTTGAAATTCTACATGGAATGTTGCTATTCCACTAGCAACATTCCATGTAGAAGTCGGCCCTTGCAGATCACCAATGTGGCCGTGCAGGCTTCTGGTTCTGTGAGTCTGACGTCCTGCATGTATGTGCAGGACGTCAGACTCACAGAAACAGAAGCCTGCGCAGCCTTCTACATGGAATGTTGCTAGTGGAATAGCAACATTCCATGTAGAATCTCCAATAGTAGCAACATTCCATGTAGAATCTCCAATAGTAGCAACAGAATCTCAAACAGTAGCCAACATTCCATGTAGAATCTCCAATAGTATCTATTTTATTTTTGTTACATTTGTACCCTGCGCTTTCCCACTCATGGCAGGCTCAATGCGGCTTACATGGGGCAATGGAGGGTTAAGTGACTTGCCCAGAGTCACAAGGAGCTGCCTGTGCCTGAAGTGGGAATCAAACTCAGTTCCTCAGGACCAAAGTCCACCACCCTAACCACTAGGTCACTCCTCCACTCTCCTGAGTCTGCCCCCCTTCAACCTCAATTCATGTCCTCTAGTTCTACCGCCTTCCCGTCTCCGGAAAAGGTTCGTTTGCGGATTAATCTGACCACTGTTTATCCCTAATTGGCACCTAACTTGTGGCACACTCTAAAGAATTAGGGGGGTAATGCATGGGGTGATGTTGTAAGAGATCTTAAATGCATGTAAAAGGTCTATGAGCAAAAAATCCTCCATGCTATTATCCTTAAAGTAGTTAAAAGTTTTTTTTTTTTAAAAAGGTAAAAAAAAAACAAAAAAAAAAGAAAAGAGTGCTAATAACAGTCATTCAGATTGCTGGGTATAGAATGGTTAATTGTATAGTCGCCAGGATCTGGTGCTGTTCTATATTTTCCTTGTTTGAGAGATACACAAACCTTTGATTGGAAATTAACCCCCCTCCCCCAATGCCATAAAACAATGTCAAGACATGGTTTTATCTCCTCTGCAAAGTGCCTTTTTGTTGCGCTGGTAGTCTGCAGCTCGCTCCGTCGCCCTGGCGTCACACCGTTCTCTCCTTGTCTCCCTGTGATTTCCATTCCTCTATTGCTTGCCCATTCAGCCCCTCACCCGCACAGGCCAGCTGTTCTTTTGAAGGACAGTCTTCTGGGCTATCTTCCAAACATCCTAGGTCATGAGCAAGGCCCCTAACAAGGAGGGGAATCCCTGACATCTTTGGTATGGTTCCCAGTCACTTTTGTTAATCGCATTGGCTAAGCTTTGCTCCCCTCATTTGCATTCATTGTGGCTGCACAGTTAACAGCCTGCACCCTCCTGTGTTTCTGTCTGTCATCTGTATCAGAAACTCATGTAGCGTTTTCTATCGGCAACAGAATAGGAAAGAAAAAGGGTATCATTTGGAGACAATTCAGTCAGCAAAATAATCAAAATTATGGAGCCCTGTATTCCGTTATGAAATCCACCCCCACAACACTTTTATCACGTAATGTGGGGGAGGTTTTCTTGACAGCAACCCCTGTTTTTAAGCTGGGTTCCTTGCTTCGAGACAGTCTTTATAGAGTTAAATTAGAACCCAGCTCCCATTATCTAGCTCGGTTGGAAGAAAGGCTCGCATTTGGTGCCCTGAGCCTGGGCGGACTGACAGTGAACTGAGCACTTGCGGGCCGATGATCAGAAGCAAACGCAGACGCTAGAGGCTGTTAGCGCCACACTAGTGCCTGCATTTGCTACCGCTCGGAGCTGGCGTTAGGGTTTGCAGACCATTGTGGAGGAATGGTGAGCCCTGTCCAGCATACATTTGCATGGTAGCTGGCCCCCATTCCCCCCAATGCAGCAGCCCTGACAGGAACCCCGACCTGACCTGACCCCCCCTTCCCCCAGCAACAGGGAGCTGGAGGGCTGGAGGTCCAGTGGACCTCCGGGCCCTGATTCCCCCTTATATGGTGTGAAGCCCCACCCAGCGCATCCCAGGATGCACTGGGCAGGGCTGGGTGCCACCATTTTGCAGGTGGTGCTGATGGAAGAGGAGGGAGGCAACCTCCCTCCTCCAACTGCATGTAGGGGGGGGGTGGGGAAGGGCCGCTAGACCACCAGGTGGGTGGGGGATTTACCAGCGGCCCACTGGGCCACCAGGGACATTGGTGAAATGCTGTGGGGGTTAGGGGGGCTGGAGACCCACCAGATCTCTAGCCCCCCCCGAACCTGTGTTAGGGAGGGGTCAGGAGACCCGGAGGTCCACTGGACTTCCAGTCCCCTGTTGCTGGGGGTCGGGTAGGGGTTTCCTACTTGGGCCACCAGGGACATTGGAGGGATGCTGGCGAGGGGGTCAGGGGGTCCGGAGGTCCGCTGAACCTCCAGCCCCCGTGTCGCTTGGCGGGGGTAGTTGGGGTCTGTTGGTCCCATGGACCTTCATCCCCTGTCTTTGACAGGTCTGGGCTTTTGAGAGCCCAGACCTGTCAAACAAGTGCTGGAGGATGCGCTCAGGCACAATCCTCCCGCACTTCTACCCCATGATCAGAGAGAATGGCATGCTTAAATTTGCATGCCATTATCTCTGATCGTAGGTCTGGTAAAGCCCTGCGCTGTCACGGGCCCCTAACCACCTATCAAAAATGATAAAACTAGATGAGAGCTAGGGGAGAATGGGCACCCCTACTGCTCTGGGCTCTCGGGCACTGCCCTGTTGTCCCAGTGCTCAATCTGCCCCTGAGCCTTCATTCACAACTTCCTGGCGGATTCTTCCCCTGGATTTATATCTCTTCCCAGCCTCAGCTAGGGGTCAGTGCACTAGGAGCTGCTTCCTGCAGTCACAGGCCTTAAATTTCAGGTGTGGAAGGCAAACATTTTCATTTTGTTTAGCTTCCCGTGGGGGCCCTTTTCCCAAGCTGCGGTAAGCACAAACGTGTCAATGCCGCAGCTTAAATAGCGTACAGCGGGGTGTGTTTGAGGCATCTCGTGGTACTTTGACATGCTAAAAAAAAAAAAAAATTGCGCTGTTGTGGGGGGGGGGGGGGGGGGGGGGGGGAGGAGAGAGAGTGGCCATTTAGCGCAGCCACATTTCTAAGTGCTAACTGATTAATGCATGAACCCTTATCACCTACAGACCAGGCAGCAGTAAGGGCTCATGTGCTAATCTTTTATTAATGATATTAGAGTATAATATAAGCCCCAATGTTAACATAAGCTAAAAAGGTTCACTAAAAACGCCATATGTTAATACTTATGTGATTGTTCCAGCAGCCACTCTCTATCGTCACCGGTCTTCGTTAATTTTTATGTTTTCTTTTTCTTATAATGCTTGTTTTCTTTACTTCCTTTTGTAAATACATACCGGAGCCTACTCATTCAAGATAAGTAAAAGAATTTGAAATTACGATTACCTTTAACACGTCTGAAAATTTCCGGAAAGCTATAGGGAATATTGTATGTACTTACAAAAGGAAGTCAAGAAAATAAGCATTATAAGAAAAACAAAACATAAAAAAATTTGCGAAGCCCGGTGACGATAGGAGAGTGGCTGCTGGAACAATCACATGCTCCACCACGCCGCTTGGCTGAGGTTTTCAAAATATAGAGATAAATTGAATTTACACATAAGCAGTAACATATGGTGTTTTTAGTAAATCTTTCTTAATGGCCACATGCTGTGATTGTGAAGCCCCTCCCATTTTTTAATTTATAGAAGAACTTTATTAGAAGACTCAAAAGCATTACAAGAAAACACAATAACAAGAACGTCCAGAGGTATAGTGTTTTTTCTGCATATATAGGAACAACCCCTCAAATGCATAACAACTTCCCCTCCTCTGAAGATCCTGATAGCACATTTACACTAGAAAGAAAGAAATGAATAATACTCGGCCATCGGCTATAATAAGTCTCACGTTTCAGCAACTTAACCTTTTCTGCGTTTTTCTTAACTAGGAGCTGGACAAAATGGAGCAGTTGGAGAGTAGGCTGCATGGCTACAGCATGTTCGGACTGCCCAAACTGCCGCAGCAGCTCTACTTT